>NC_088381.1:38292307-38595192 GCF_037993035.2 Macaca fascicularis | reverse complement strand
AAGCCTCACATTTACCTCATTTCCTAGTATCTGATTATTCATGTCCAGCTTTCAATAAGGCACACTAGGAGACAAGAAGAAAACAATCTGAAGAGACAAAGCAAGAGAACCAGACTCAGATATGACACAGGTTTTAGAACTGTCCGACCAGGAATTTAAAATAACTATAATTAATATGTTAAGGGCTAGAATGGGAAAAGCAGACAACATGCAAGAACACGTGGGTAATGTCAACAGAGAGAGGAAAACCTTAAAAATGAATCAACAGGAAATTCTGAAAATTTAAAATGGCTTCATTAATAGGTTGGGCATGGCCAAAGAAAGAACCAATGAACTTGAAGACATGTCCATAGAAATTTCCCAAACTACAATGCAAAGAGAAAAAAAAAAGAGCAGAATATCCAAGACTGTGTGATGATTTCAAAAGATGTAACATATGAGTGATTGGAAGGAAAAGAAAGAGAGAACGAAGCAAATAAAATATTTGAAGTAAAAATGGATGAAAGTTTTTCAAAATGAATGACACCAAAGAACAGATAAATTAAATAAATTACAATGTGTTAAGGGAAGGGAGGGAGGAATTGGGAATACCCTATTATAATATAGCTACCTGCCCATGAAGCAGTACAGTGTGGGGGTATCCAATCTTTTGACTTCTATGGGCCACATTAGAAGAAGAATTGTCTTGGGTCCCACATAAAATATACTAATAATAGCTGATGAACTAAAGAAAATAAGCAAAAAAAAATCTTACAATGTTTTAAGAAAGTTTACAAATTTGTGTTGGGCCGTATTCAAAGCCATCCTGGGCTGCATGCCGTCCATGGATTGCAGATTGGACAAACTTGGTATAGTGTTAGTTGAAAGGGATTTAGATTACTTGCAAATGCATAGTGCAAACACTAGGGCAACCACTAAAGAAGTTTTAAAAAGAACTATGATTGATATGCTAAGAAGGAAGGTAAAGTAAAAACCTATGAAATGTTCAGTTAAAACCAGAGAAATCAGAAAAAGAGAAGGGAAAAAAGAAGCAAATAATGAGTGCAAGGAAAACAGTTACAAACAAATAAAGGGATAAAAGAATTGGGGTTTAGTCATTCAACAGTCCTATCCATTCAGCAATATAAAGAATGAACTATTGATATAGGCAACAACATGGATATATCTCAATAATGCTGAGTGAAAGGAGCCAGATTCCCCCCAAAAGAATACATACTTAATTTTTCCATGTGTATAAAATTCTACACAATTTGAACTAATCTACAGTAATAGAAAACAGAATCAGTAGGGCCACGGAGAATTCTTAGCTAAGAATTTTATTAGGGGCCTATGATGGCTATGACATTAATTTGATGGGATTTTGCTACGTGCATGTACAGAATAGTAAAACTTGGGTTTGAAAACACCATGGGCTGTCGTGCATCTGCTTTATCTGTGAACTCAAAAGCCTGGAGGCAGAACAGTTTCTTATATGCCATGGTTAAACTAAGTCTGTGAATTGTTGAGGTGTGTATAAAAGAAAATTAGATTCAAAGAAATTATCATCTGGGAATATCTGAGCCATACTGAAGCTAGTATTTGAGGTGTAGAATACATTATCTTTGTAAAACCAGTGGATAATGCAGTGTTAAAATTTTTACTCAACTGATGCTATTTAAACTGGCATATTCTGTTTATTGTGTGATATTTAAACCACAAAGGCAAGATCACGCCATATCATATATGAAGAAGATGTGAGTACTAAAGCTTGATGAGAAGAAACATGAGAACTCTTAAAAGCAGTTTTCTATAACCAACATGCCGTTGCCACACACTCCCAACTTCATTATTACTGGAAAAAGTTTTCCTCTCTTTATTTAAATCTAAAATATGTTTGGCACCTTGTGCTCTCAGATAGGTGTATTAAGTTACTTTGCAATGTGAATCTTCACTACAATCTAATACTAGCAAAGATCTTCAAGAAAATAGGGACCTGGCATTAGATTGACCTTTAGTTGAAACGGTCTAATGATAGAGGTAGAGCCAATTGACCAAACACTTGAGGGACCCACTAGAGGGCAGTAAAGTGTAAATGAAATTTAAATTTGCCCCAGAAAGGCTGTTACCACAAACATTTGTATTGCAAATAAGATTTCTTGAATGCAGAAACGTTAGATTAGATTAGTGATGTACAGTGTTTCTCTTTTCCTGGAATTAGTAGTCGAAGAGTCATTAAGAGCAAAATGAAAATCAAATTGGTTCTAGTCTCAGCTCTTTTTACTGATTGTGTGATTTGGGGCAATCTAAAATTTGCTTCTCTGGTCCACTTGTATGATATAGATTTGCACAAAATGATTATTTTAAAATTTTTATATATTTATTTATTTTTTGAGACACTTTCGCTTTGTTGTCCTGGCTGGGGTGCAGTTGTGCGATCTTGGCTCACTGCAACCTCCACCTCCCAGGTTCAAGTGATTCTCCTGCCTCAGCCTCCTTAGTAGCTGAGATTACAGGTGCGCACCACCACGCTGGCTAATTTTTTTGTATTTTTTAGTAGAGATGGGATTTCACTATGTTGGTCAGGTTGGTCTCAGACTCCTGACCTTGTGATCCGCCCGCCTCGGCCTCCCAAAGTGCTGGGATTACAGGCATGAGCCACCGCGCCCGGCACAAAAATATTAAAGTTCTTTTCAACTCTAAAATTTTATGCTTTTATAATTTATGATTCTATCTCAGCCCCTTTAAAACCTTTTTGATGAGACTCAGATTATTTGATCAACCATAATTTGCCATTAATGGAGATTCTGTCTGGATATCACCACCACTATTTCATAAAAAATTTAGATCCCTCAAATGCATTGATTTACTTTCATGAAAAAAATCTACTTAATAAAATGACACATACATAATCTAGTGACAATAGTTATTGCAACATCTTCTGGAATAAAAACTTGCGCTATTTAAACTGTCAATGCAATTTTTTATTTTAAAAACAGAAAAATTAAAACACACAATGATATTATACGTAGCCAAGTTGTTTTCATTCTCCATTTATTTTCCTTTTAGAGTGCTACATTTGTGAAATTGTTAGTAGTTACCCTACCAAAATTCCAAAATAATGAAGAAGGTTATACATAAAAAATGAATGTTGGCTTGAGGGCCAAGGAAATATTGACTGATTAGATAGAAGAGCACATGATAGATCTGAACTACTGTATGTCATCATTCATTTGGTTAACCACTGCAAGCTTCTGGATGTGGCTGATTTTGATAGAGTTATAGAATTCACAGTATTCTTCCCATTTGTTTAACGGTCATCATTATAAATACACATCACAATAACCCCAATTTGTGACTGAAACAGAAACTCTTTTCTTTTTTTTCTTCAAATTTTGTATAATATTTATCTTTTCTAAATAGCATTTTTAATGAACATGAATGGATAAAACTGTGAACAATTTTAACAAAAGCAGAAACTGGCTGGGCATGGTGGCTCACACCTATAATCTCAGCACTTTGAGAAGCCAAGGTGGGATGATAGCTTGAGTCAGGAAGTAGAGGCTGCAGTGAGCTGTGATTGCACCACTGCACTCCAGCCTGGGTGACAGAGTGAGGCCTTGGTTCTAATAGACAAAATGAAATAAAATAAAGCAGAAACCATTTCTGAATCCAGATAGACAATGGAGTCATATTTAACTCCATCCTGTATATTTCAATGTTTTCAATTTTTAAACCCTCATTTAGGATGCATTTTCCTATTTGCATAAAGAAAAAGAAAAAAAAATGCCCTGCTGGCAGTGAATTCAAGGGATGAGGAAAAATCATCCTCTAAAACAGGATTGTTAAATCTGGAATTATTATCAGAAGCCAGATGTAAAACCATGCAATCTGTATACTCTCCACTGTCTATTCCAGCAGATTAGCTCACCTGGTTACAACAAGGCTGGCGCCCATTTCTGTGATTCTGAGGCCAGTTAGCTTCCTCCTCAGAGCCTTAGACACATCAGCTCATCTCAATGCCTGAAGTTATTAGCATGAGATAATAAATTACTCATTTCAAACAATTTGCTTTTTCACCAAAAGCAGGATGAGGAATGCAAGTAGACACGAACTTCAGAGTCAACAGTTTCAGAGAGAAGCTGCACAATTCTCGCAACTTTAATAGCGAGCCCTTTAGACACTGTGGTATTACCTACGTAGGAGTAATGAGTGAAATACTGATTGTCTAGGTTCAAATTCTGACTCTGCTCTTTGTGCCTCAATATCCTCATCTGTAAAATGGGCATAGCAGTGCCTCCTTTTGGGGATTGACATTAACAAATTAACACTTGTAAAACTATTTATTATTATTATTATTTGCAGACAGGGTCTCACTCCGGTTGCCCAGGTAGGAGTGCAGTGTCACTATTTCGGCTCACTGCAGCCTTGACCTCCCAGGCTCAGGTGATCCTTGCGCCTCAGTCCCAGAGCAGATGGAACTACAGGTGCATGCCACCTCGTCCGGCTAAATTTTCTATTTTTTATGGAGACGCAGTCTTGCCATGTTGCCCAGCCTGGTCTCAAACTCCTGGGCTCAAGCAATCTGCCTGCCTCGGCCTCCCAAAGTGCCAGGATTACAGGCGTGAGCCGCCACGCTTAGCCTATTATAACTATTATTTAAGCGTAGAACATTAAAATGGTTTCATTTTCTCCAGTGGTTTTCCAGTAAGATACAGCTAGGAGTATCAGACTGGAGTTTCAACTAATACTTCACTGTTGCTCTTGGACAAGTCACTTCACCTCTATTGCCTTCATTTTCTTATCTGGGGTCTTAAACAAAATGCTTCAAAAGTAAATGCTCCAAGATGGTCTCGATGCATGTTGTGGAATGCGCCAATTTTAAAATGAGGTGATTGGGGCAAGTAGATCGCCAAGACACTTTCTAGTTCTAACACTTCATGTGATTCATTATTTCCCAGGAGTGTGTGGTACATATGGTATGCAAATAGCTGTCTATATTGGGAAACACTGTAGAACCATTCCATTTGCTGAAAAGAATTCTGGAGACATCTATGGAAAATATCATATCTTTTACTGGGATAGTTAATCTATAATCATCTCTGCCAGTGTTGGACTGAAACAGGCCTGATGAGAAGAACAAATACACGTTTATTTTGTACCACGCGGCTGTCAGTGTCCGGAGTCCCCTGGCAGAGCGCCCCGGGGACGGCTGGGCCCTCAGAGCAGCAGGAGGGCGCCCAGGGACAGCTCACCCTGGCCCAGCAGGCGGCCCCGCTCCCGGCCGCGGCCCTCGTCCCAGGCCTTGACGCGAACAGCCAGGCGGCGCACCTCGTCCTCCGAGAGGCCGTCGAAGCAGAAGTCCTGGTCAAAGGAGGCCTTGCGGCTGCGCCCCACCACAATGCTGCATTGCTGACGCGCGGTGCCCGGCGGCCGCAGGACGAGGCTGAGGAGGCAGCGAACGGCGCGGGGCCCGGGGGCGCCTCCCGCCAGGCCCTCGGCGCGGAGCAGCCGGAGACGGAGGCGCCCGGTTCCCGGACAGTACTCAGCGGCCAGGCGCAGGGCGTCGCCGGCGCGGCCCAGAGCCACGGTGCCCTCGGCCCCTAGGCGCTCGGGAAGCGGGACCCGGCACAACGGCGGGCTCGCGGAGGGGGCCCGGGCCTGGAACTGGGAGCCCGCGCGGCGCTCCTCGTCCTCCTTCCCGCTGGAGACGGAGCGGATGCGGGCCAGGCGGCGACTCCTCCCGGCCCGCAGCGCGCGGCTCAGCAGCCCGTCGGGGACACGCAAGAGGCGGCAGCCGCGGGGCCGCGGGGCGACCGCGTCTTGGGGCGGACGGGGACCGCCGGGAGCCGCGGGGGCGGCCGGGCCCTGAGCTCGCGGGTAGCGCAGGGTCCCCAGGAGGGCGTCCGGGCCGCCGCCGCCGCCGATGCCGTAGGTGTGGGCCCGGGGTCGGGGCGCGGGCGCGTCCCCAAGCAGGAGCGACTCCTTGCGGCGAGTGTGCGGGCTCTCGAGCAGCACGCAGAAGCCGTAGGCGGTGCGTACACGGGGCAGATGCGGCAGCGACAACGCGGCCTGCGAGCGCGGGTCCCAGTCCGTGCGGCCGGCGCCCTCGTCCGTCTCTGCTTCTTCGACCCAGGAATTCCGGAATGCAGCCAAGGCCAGGCGGGGCACGAGCCGCGGTGGGATGCAGAACTCGGGGATGCGGTCCGGAGTGAGCACGTTTGCGCACGCGGCGGTGGTACGAGACTTGGCTCTGCGCGCCCGACCATGGAGAAGCCAGTCTCCACTCCGCCGAAGGCACTCAGGACCGAAGCGGAGTCGCTCCAGGCACCACATCTGGCCACACTCTGCTGGAGCTTGTCTGCCTGCAACGCACAAAGGCACAACGATCGTCAGAGCGAGCCCCTCGGGGTGCAGTAATTCCTGTCCCTTTTCTTCTATTAATACTTTCGGGGTGTTTCTTCCTGCCTTTCCCGAAACAGGTCAAACTGCCCTGCATGCTGCTGTTGCAAACTATTTTTCAGTGGGCGAAAAACAATTGTTTTTCTCTTGTCCTATCTCAACTCCGTTGTAATACACACTTTGGAGCTTGTTTTAATCTCTATCCGCCCTCGCTGGCCTAAGGCAGAGATTCACAAAATACTGGATTGTAACTTCAGTCGCTCTGCTCTCTGTGCCAACGATTGCCTTGCAATCGTTTCCTGACTCTGAACTATAGCTGTCTAGTCCTCAGCTAGAATTAATATAATTGTTATTCCTTCCGGGAAACTGTGGCTTGTTCTCCCCTTGCAGAGGCAAAGAGCCTCAGACGAATTCCCCCGGGGAATTAAGAAAGCCGATGGGTCCCTCCTGAAATACCTGAAGTCCTGCGTCAGATGGGTCTCTGCACCTTCCTGCCTGGGACACCGACCAGGAGAGGCGCTTAGCCGTTGGGAAATTCAAAGCGCGCGCGGCAGGGTTCAGCACCAGTGTTCAAGGACAGCCGGCCTGAGCTTTTATACTTGTTGCCGGGAGCGCGTGCCAGTGGGCCGAGCAGAGGGGCGCTGCCTGGTAACCTGACGCCAGGTCCTCCCCTTTCCCTCTGCCACGTGGCTGGATTTGCTGAGCAAGGCCTGGAGACCCAGTTCTTTCTCTCTCCGGCTTCAGGTGGAGGTGTTTTCCTCGGAAACCCGGAACAAGTTTCTGTTTCCTCACATGCAAAATGGTATTAAGTCTCTACTATACCGCACAGTCATTGTGAGGATCGACGGGCGTAATGAATGTGAACACGTAGAAGTACTCTACATTCACCATTAAAATGAAGACAAGACCGGTTTGTCTTATTCTTGCCTAATACCCTTCCCCAAATCCAGCTTCCCAGTTGTCCAGCTTTCTAAGTTCTTTACTTGCTTTCCGGTTGTCAATTCTGATTTTAGATGTTCTTTTCTGATTATAAACCACTCTGGGTTAGGGGGAACATTTCATGTCTTGATCGGGGTGGAGTTACAGAGGTGTATCCATATGTAAAAAAAATCAACTAGTGTACACTTAAGATTAGAGCACTTTATTGTGTGTACGTTATATATCAATTTAAAAAAAATCACAACCTACTTCTTAAGCCATGTGTGCTGATTTTTTATTGGGAAAATGTACACTTGCATGCATCTGGGCAGTTGGAATCATCCTTTGGAGATAACCACATCTGGCCTTTCTAGGCCATGCCCACCAGAGAGACCCTTTTCCTTCCTTTTGAAAACTAACCTGTGTTCATTTTGTAAGAGAATTGCTTCTAGTTAGCTCAGGCTGAAAGAGATCTGAGGCATTTTGTTCAGCGTTCAGGCAGATGTTTCTGCCTAAGATACTGCCTTGCAGATTATTCACTTATCTAAATAATGTTTAATGAATTAAATTGAATTCATGCAAAAGTGATTTCAGGATAGGGCATGTGCATTTTGTTTCCAGGACACACAAGCACTGTGCTAGATGATTTACATATAGTCTGTAGAACTGTCACAGAAACCCTGCATATTCAGATCATTCTTCTTTTATAGATGAAAACTGAGTCTCAGAGGTCAAGTACCTTATCCAAGTCACATAATGATGGGAAATGGAGGAAATAATACCTACTACTGGGTATAAATGAGCTGTTTGGGGAATTAATATAATAAAGTAAAATACTTTGCACCATGCCTGTAACATGGTAAGTGCTAAATACATAGAACTGATTATTATTAATAAAGAGAGAAGGAAAGTTGTAAAGTATAGTGGTTAAGAAAATTGGACCTGAAATCAGATCTACTGTTAATGCCAGAATGGTGGCTATGTGACCTTGAGCAAGTTACTTAACCTTTCTAAGCCACAGTATCAAATTTAAAATTCATAATAGTGTCAACCTACAGGGTTATCATGAGTATAAAGATAATGAATATGAAGAGTTTAGCATAGGGCCTGACATACACAATGTCAGATATAATATTATTATTACAGAAGACAGCAAATGCTCATTAGTTCATTCATTCAAAGCAATATGTACTGAATGTTTTCTGGATTCCAGCCACCATACTAGGCAAGTAGATACAGGTTGTCCGTAAAAGATCATTATCAGCTATGTAAATCTATACATGATGGAATAAAATGATGAAGATAAACTATTTGAATTCCATCTGGGAGAGGCAGGCGTGAGAAGAGACTACTGAACTTTATTTATTTATTTTTAAGACAGGGTCTCACTCTCTTGCCCAGGCTGGAGTGCAGTGGTATAGTCTTGGCTCACTGCAACCTCTGCTTTCTAGGCTCAAGCAGTCCTCCAACCTCACCCTCCCAAGTAGCTGAGACTACAGGCATGAGCCACCACACCTAACTTTTTTTTTTTTTTGGAGAGATGGAGTTTCAGCATGTTGACCAGGCTGGTCTTGAACTCCTGGGATCAAAGTGATCTGCCCACCTCAGCCTCCCAAATTGCCAGGATTATGGGTGTGAGCCACCGTACCTGGCCTGAACATTACTTATATGTTTCTAGTAGGAGGCAGGATTAATGGTTCTCTGGATTTACTGTGCCCTTGACTAGCTATGCCATTTTTTTTTTCCTTTTGAGACGGGGGCTCACTCTGATGCCCAGGCTGGAGTGCAGTGGCACAATCATGGGCACTTCAACCTCAACTTCCCAGGCTCAGGTGATTGTCCCATGTCACCCTCCTGAGTAGCTGGGACTACAGGCATGCACCACCACCTGGCTAATTTTTGTATTTTTTATAGACATGGGATTTTGCCATGTTGCTCAGGCTGGTGTGAGCCACTAAGCCCAGCCTACTTCTTTGTCTTAAAATCACCGCTACTCTTTGCCAAAATTCTTGGGCCAGGGCTAAATCTATGGGAAAAGTTTTACCAAATTATATATTTGAGGGCCATGTGCATGTGTTCTGACTCAGCTTTTCTCGTGAGACAAGGTGTTGTTAGCCCTGTTGAGAGCCCCTGTTTAAAGTGATTAGGAGCACATATCAGAGTTTACAGTCTGAGAAGTTGGCTGAAAAGTTGTTCAGCAAGTTAATGAACCTGTTTGAGCTCAAGTTATAAAATGAGGGTAGTAATACCGACCACATAAGATTGTTATGGGGGTTAAAAATATATGCATGAAAATGCTTGGCTGGCAGTTAAGCGCTGGCTAACAGCTATTATTATTACTATCATTATTTTATTATGAATGTTTGCTTGGCCAGGGATTAGGTGATCCACACATGGATTCCTTTAGAAACATTTTTCTCCTCAGGCAAGCAAAGCAGATTTACTTTGTTTTTCTTAATGATTCACCTTCTTTAGTAACACCTTAATAGCATTTCCTGTACATGATTTCTTGAAAATAGCAGAGATTTGCCATTGTGTGGCTGGTCCCTGTGACCCTGTTAAGCCTTATGTTTTACTTAACTCGGAAGCATAAGCCAACCACCCAGTACTTGGGAGGATGGTGTAACAGGGTGCCCGAAACACACAAATCTACTCAGAGGAAGACAGTCGCTGTTCCAAGCTCCCAGCTGTAGCTCTTGGAGCTGGAAAACAATTCTGTAAAGTGAGCATAAATAGATCATATACCATTGAGAACAGATTGCTCTAAGAGTAAAAGGAAATTAAACATTTCACAAAATATAGGAGGTTGAGTGTCAAGGAAAGCAAGAAGAGAGATTACAACCAATAAAATACCAGTGTTCTGACTTATGCACCTCGTTCAACACAACTAGAGTATGGAGTACTGGAAAGAATACAGAGCAGGGAGTCAGGACACTTGGGTTTGGCTTTTTGCTCTGATAGTCACTAACCTGTGGGACTTTGGGCAAACCCTTAATTCTCCCTGGCACTCAGTGTCTCCATCTGTCAGTTGAGGGGGTTGGATTAACAGGATGATCCTCCCTCTGGCACTAACATTCTACAATCCACTCCCGTGCTTTCTTCTAATTAACCTCCCTAACTTTTCCTGCAGTCCATGGTGTCATGGCTTATACTCCAGCTTTCTCCTCCATTTCCTTTCCCCCAGATTCTTTGTGCTTTTCTCCAAAAACTCTAGGGTTGGGGAATAGGGTATGGGTGGTGGTTAGTGTGAAGTTTTTTTTTTTTTTTTAAACATTTTTCAGTTAATTTTTAAGTGTCCCTAACCTATATTTTTAACAGAAATAATATTTTGCTCATCTGTTTTTGTTTAGTCTCTCATTGAAGTTTAGTTTTGTAATTTCCTTTGTTGTCATTCTCATTGTTCTTAAGCCAGAATGAAGGCAAGAACTAGAATTAATTAGAATGCTCATTTTCTTTAACCTCTGTATCCAAATTGTTTCTGATATAATGCCATACATAAGGGTGCTAATGGTGTTTCTTGACATTGGTTATAGTTTGTTTTAAATTGGGACTGTACATTTCTGACTTGTTAAATAATGGAAGATTTGGGGCATTACTGAATGCACATAATCAATTCCTTAAAACATGCTGAAAATGGAAAATGGTAAAATTTAAAGCTTTTTATACTATATGGTACTAGCATTTTTTTTTGTGCCAAAAATTTAGAGCCAAATTTTCCACCCTGAGATTTATTTTTTCTGCCATGAACCTTTCAAAGTAAGATCTCTGAGAATGACTAATAGCCCAGTGTTGATTAAATTGTATAATTACTGGAAGAGAAAAGGGTGGCAGTGCTCAGGGAAGCAAAGGAAATTAATATCTGCTGTGTGATTCTGGGTAAGTTACTTAACATTCCCGAGCTTAATTTTTCTATAAAATGAGGACCATACTACCTGCATTATTTACCTCACAGATCTTTTGTGAGGATTACACGAAAATGCCTACCTTCGCATGATGACATGACGCCTTACGAAGTATAAATAAGTATAAATGAAACATAAAACTTAATGATGCATATGAAAGCACATTTACACATTATTTTTTCAAAATTATAAAGTCATACCATAGAACTGTAAGGAATTACTTTATTAGACAAAGCATTAGTGTTCCTCACTTTTCCCAAAAGATTGTGCCTATTATTCCACCTGCTTGACCAAGCTATGTTGCCTGTGCCATCTTTCCTATCATCTTATACTGTTATTCATACATCCTTGGATTGGTTTCTTTAACTTTGGTACATGCCTTACGTCAACCAGAACATATATTGCTTCTTTACATTCCTCTTGGTGCATAGTCAGTGTGAATGTAAAAAGGAAGCGGGATTGTTAGGGTGTATGACGAGAAAGAATCTGGAGAAAGTTTGAAGACAGTGTTCTAAACACTGGGAAGTTATTGGATGTTTTTGAGCAGGTGACCCACTTAAGCTCACCCATGCTTTGGGAAACCAAGTCTGGTGTTCATGAGAATAGATTGGAGGAAGGAATAACTGGCCGCTAGGAAGTGAGTTTCAAGGAGATGGCGTGGTCCGGAAGAAAAACATGGAGAATTTAGGAAGGATGGAGAAAGCAGAATAGACAGGTTGGGCTGTTATTTGGTTGTGGATGGTGAAGAAATCCAAAGTGCTTACTAGTATTTTGTCTGTGTGACCAGCAGGAAAAACAAACGGTTAAAGATTTCTCTTCTTAAAGAAGACTGCAGTGTGCAGGAGTGGGAGAGGAAAGTGATCTTGCTGGTTAGAACTGACTGCGTCTTTCTTTGTACCTTAAATTTTATTTAATACACAACACCAATTGTAGCCATTTTGATTTTCTTTCTTCTCCAGTGGACCTTCAACTTAAGATTTTTCTTTGTGATCCTGTGCAAGCCTAGGTTGTTAAAGAAAAATACACGAGTATTTTCTCAGACACTTCCTCGTCGCAAAACACTTAATAAATGCTTGTGACTACAAATAGTCAGCATTTCTTAGGTTTCTTTCTGTTTACTGCATCTCAACAACTTCTGGAAGTGTATTTTAGGAAAAAATGTCCAGTTCTCTAAAGAGGTGTCAATGGGTGGTTAAATTTCACAAGGGTTGAAAGACCTTGTGGTATAAAAGCTCTGCTTTTAAGGTCGTGCTACATCAAAGACAGTTCAACGATAGCATGGAAGAAAGTGACACATAAATAACAAGTAACTCATACTTAAAAAGGCACTACTACGTTTTGTTTTTTATTTCTGTAATGAGATAGGTAACTAGTCAGTAGCTAGTGAATTAAAAGCGAATCTTAGAGAAAGAGAAAAGAATGAGTTTCCCACAAAACGCGTATATTCAGTTCTCATTCTATGATATCTGCCATTTGATGTGGTTCTGTTCCCTTCCTCCCACTTTTAAATTATTTGTCGCGCGCCAGTGGTCCCAGCTACTCAGGAGGCTGAGACAGGAGGATCCCTTGAGTTCAGGATGTCAAGTCTGTAGTGAGCTATGATTCCGCCACTGCATTCCACCCTTGGCAACAGAGCGAGACCCTGTCTCGAAAAAACAAAACAAAAAACCTGTGTGTTTTCAAGAAGCAGAGACCAAGCCCCAGGCGGAGTCGAACTCTAGGAGGACAAGAACGCAGTCGGTCCTTTTCCTCCACCTGATCCAGAGGTGCAAGGGTGGTTGCCTAGGTGACGCTCAGCGCACACTCCCGGCCCGGCGGCTCCGGACAGAGCCGGGAGGCGGGAAAGCAGAGCGGCCACATAGATGACCCTGTGCTCGGTAACTCTTGCCCTCCCTTGTTCATCTCGAAGGTCCTTTTTTTCTCGTGAACGGCTGCCGAGACAGGCTCAAGCTAACTTCCCCTGCGCGCCTCCTTCGGCACCCAGAGGGCCGGGGCTGCGAAGCCCACAAGGCCTCGGGATCACCACAGGGCCTCCGCAGCTACCGGCCGGGCGACGGCGCGCCTGCGCACAGGCGGGGTCACGCGCGCGGCGCGGGGGTGGGCCGGCGCCGGAGGGGCTGTCATTCGTAGCGCTGGTCGCCGCCCTTAGCTGCGGCCGGGTGGTTCCGGCTCCTCCCTCCCAAGCTGCCTCAGCCCCACCATGGTGCTGGAGTCGGTGGTCGCGGACTTGCTGAACCGCTTCCTGGGGGACTATGTGGAGAACCTGAACAAGTCCCAGCTGAAGCTGGGCATCTGGGGCGGTAAGCGAGAGGGGCGCGGCCGGCGGGCTGCGGGCGCTGAGGGCCCAGCCGAGGGCTGCTCCGTCCGGGATCCTGCCCGGGCCCTGCTCCCTCCGCCGCCCGAGACTCCCCCTTCCCGGTGCGGCAGGTGCTCTACGTGGGAGCCTCTGCCGCCCGCGGATTCTCGGGGTCCCAGTCCCGACCCCGGCTGGGGAGATGCGGTGGGATCCCGCCGGCGCTGCCAAAGTTCCCACCTTTCTAGTCCTCCGAGGCCAAGCCCTGGCCCTGCTGTGCCTGCCCTGCGCCTGCTGTCCCCGCCCTGCCCGTCTCTGTGGTCCTCTCGCTGCACTCAGCGTGGCCCGTTTGGCCCTACAGCATAAAGACAGCCCTTTCTATTTCGGTAGCGCGTGGAGTGAGCATGGTTGTCTGGTCATATACGCTCGAAGTGGTACTAAGGAAAAAGAAGAAGGAAATTGCATTTCGCAGTTATCTTCACTATCATTTTACAGGGAGCAGCAACCGGGTTCCTTCTCTTTGGGATTACCGGGTTTGGAGAGGAATAGGCAGATCTTTAAGAAAGGCGTGTGCTTAGGGATTCTTACTCACAATGCTTTCAGCTCCTGTGAAAATTATTCCTTCCTTTAATATTTACTTTTCCGTCAATACGAAGAGGATTTTGAATTTTGTTTTGGAGCAATAGAGAGAAATTCAAGCCTCGACTAGCATCGTCATTAATTAGGTGTCTGCTTGGTTGTATGCCCAGGAATTTATGCCAAAGTTTTTATCCTGGAGATTAAGTGTATAGAAGTATTCAATAAATAGTGTACTTAAACATGCACTCTTCAACAAGCTTAATCGTTTGCATGAATTACGTGTTAAGCTTTGAGAACTTTGGGACTTTCTCACTCCACAAAAGATGTGGGAAGTTTGTCAGCTTTGGAGGAAGATTCAAAAAACGACTCAAACGTATGGATCTGCTTTTAATTCAAGCAGCAACAAAGAGCTATAGACTTCCCCTGTCCACTAGGGTAACCACTAGCCACTGTAGCTGTTGAGCACGTGATATGAGGTTAGTGCTAATTGAAACGTGCTGTTAGCGTGAATTAAAACATCGTTTTGAATAAGTATTACTCCTAAAGAAGTAGGAGAAAAAATATAATACCTCTAATTTTTATGTTGCTTATGTGTTGAAATAATATTTGAATATATTGAGTTAAATTAAATATAATATTAAAATGTATTTCCTGTGTTTTTTAGTTTTACTTTTTTTCTTTTTAAACCTGGCTTCTAAAATTTATAATTACATATATGGAACATATAGTGGGCATTGCTGTTTATAGAACCGTGAGTGATACCCTGAATTGCGGAAGAGCCTGTTTTTTTTTTTTTTTTGGTTGTCTTTTTGAGACAGGGTCTTGCTCTGTTGCCAAGGCTGGAGTGCAGTGGCAAGATCATAGCTCACTGCAGCCTGCAACTCCTGGGCTCAAGTGATTCTCCTGCCTCAGCCTCCCGAAGTGCTAGGATTACAAGTGTGACCTGTAGTGCCTGGCCAAGAGCCTGTTTTTAATAGGTGGCTGATCATTTGATTGGTTCACTGTGGTTTGCCCAACAATACAATAGTCCCTTGGTATCTATGGGGGATTGGTTTCAGTACCCCTGACCATACCAAAATCGGAGGTTGCTCAAGTCCCTTAAATAAAATGGCCTAGTATTTGTATGTACCCTATGCACATCCTTCTGTATACTTTAGGTCATCTCTGGATTACTTATAATACCCAATACAAGTAAATGCTATGTAAATAGTTGTTCTGTTGTTTTTTAATTTGCATTATTTTTATTGCCGAATTGATATTTTTTATTTTTTTCCCAAATATTTTTGATCTGCAGTTGGTCTGTAGTTGGTTCAATCCGTGAATATAGAGGGCCTACTGTACATACTTTGTTTACATCCCCCCACCACACTCAATGCAATGTAAAAGAAAGGGAAGTAAAGAAAGAGATTTAAGGAATTAAATGACCAGCACCTTCTGCAGAAATGAAGTGTTTCTTCAGAATACTGGCAATATCATTTCCAGTAATTCCTTATAGTTTGTAAACATTTGAAATTCGAAAATGCACTGGAGTAGCAAATCTGAAATCTGAATAGGCCTAGTGAATGGTGTGCTGTGTTGGACAAGCCACTTACCTTATTGGGCCTTAGTTTCTTCATCTTAATTTAAACTTTTATAGAAAAAATATTTTAAATTCTGAAAAGTTTAAATATAATAATATTTTAAATATATTTTAAATAATATTTTAAATAAAAGTTTAAATAATATAATATTTTCATGTAATTACTCATATTTTAATATTATATTATGGCATATTTACTTTAGACATTTTCTTTTTCAGAAGATAAAATGTATGGATATGGTCAAAGGTTCCTTTGCCATCAAATGTTATTCTCCTTTATCTTTAAAATTGGAGGTTGGAGTAGGTAACATCTCTAAGGTGATGCCAATATCCTGTTCTTCTAATAATGGTTTTACAATGACATTGAGGAGTATACTGCATGAAGATTTTGAAGTTTTTCACAACTGAAATTAAAAATGTTGTAATTTTATATTATTTCCTCTTTTGTCTTTTTTTTTGGTGAAATCTAGAAAAGGAGACTTTCTTTCATCTCATTTAAAAATTTTTAGAATAAAGTATTCTGCCAGTGGCCAACATTAACTTTAGAATAGGCCTGAGCAAATAAACCCATTTCTTTCGCATGTTGTGTCCAGTGAGCATCCTCAGGGATTCTCCTAGCTTTATCAGCTCACAACTCTGCCTCTATAAAGTTTTACTGCCTTTTATTTTTGTGGTTGCTTAGAGAAAACTAGAAGTCACGAGCTTTTATCGTTATTGCACAATCTGTTGTTGATAACCCTAATTTCTCAATAAAATTGGAAGGCAAGATATCTGAGTTGATTTTTCCTGTTCTTTCAAAATATTGCTAAAGAAATTTGTCTTCAACTTTTTTGGGTATACAAATGGGAATATTAATTTAATAAAATAGCTGATATGATATCCATGATGTTGACAAGTTTTACAAAAAATTGAAAATTGTATATAATCTTGTTTGACAACTATTTGCTTTAGCAGATAAGGTTTACAGTTCACAGAGTTTTTTGTTGTTTCTGTTGTTGAATTTTCAAGTCTTGAGAAAGGGAAGAAGAATTCATCTTGTAAATATTTCACATACCTGATCTTACTATTCTTTGGAATCAATTGATAAACTACTTTGATACATCTTAACTGGAATATCTAACTAGCCTAAAGCAGTGATTTTCAATGGGAGGTGACTTTGTACCCAGGGGATATTTGACAGTGTCTGAGACATTTTTGGTTGTCACACTGAGGGAAGAGGTGTGCTATTGGCATGTAGCAGATAGACCCCGGAGTACTAAACATTCTACAATGCAGAGGACAACTTCCTGCAATGAAGAATTGTCCAGCTCAAAATGTTAGTTGAGAAACCCTAATCTAAGGAGAAGACTGAGATTGTCTTCTGCGTTTGTAAGGGACCTCCTGGGTGCAGAAAAAATTGTAGTAAGGAGTTAGAAAGGACATGGAAGAAGTAGATTACTCTTATGAAATCTATAATTCGAGAGAGAAATTGATATCTTAAGTGACTGAAAGGTATCATGTCAATAAAAATGCATAATCATTGCTTGGGTGATCTTTGGAAGTAGTTTTAAGAATTGAAATATTGTGTTTACATGATTTGGAAAAGATCATACTGTGCATATATTCATATATATATATACAGACATTCATAATGAAATTTACAATTAAAAAAGGTTGAGAGGCTGGGCGCCGTTGCTCGTGCCTGTAATCCCAGTACTTTGGGAGGCCGACGCAGGCAGATCACGAGGTCAGGAGATCGAGACCATCCTGGCTAACACGGTGAAACCCCATCTCCACACACACACACAAAAATACAAAAAATTAGCTGGGCATGGTGGCGGGCGCCTGTAGTCCCAGTTACTCAGGAGGCTGAGGCAGGAGAATGGCATGAACCTGGGCGGCAGAGATTGCAGTGAGCAGAGATTGTGCCACTGTACTCCAGCCTGGCGACAGAGCGAGACTGTGTCTCAAAAAAAAAAAAAAAAAAAAAAAAAAAAGTTGAGAAGGTTGGGGAAAATTACTGGAATGTCCAGAATCAGGAAGTAATCTTTAGATGTTGCCTTTAAATTTGAGAAGCAAAGCAAATAAACATTGTCTTTCTGTTTCTATTCTTTATGGATTTAATGCCAAGCAATTCTTACGTATTTTAAAAGTAATTTAAGCAGAATTTCCTTTTAAAAATCCTTGCCACTGTGGATAATTGAGAGCTTGATTATTTATTAGCTGTGGGATCCTGGGCACAACATTTCAATTCTCAGTCTCCTAATCTGTAAAGTGGATATATAACACTCAATGTATTTGTGAGATAGATTATGTCAAAATCTTTTGTCATTGTTGATGATATTATAATAATAATGATTAACAAACCTAGCTGGGTAATGGAAAACAGTCTTTGTTTTATTTTCATAAGGATGTTTCTTCTAACTTCAGACTTTTAGAGGTATTAATCTTCTTCTTCTTTTTTTTTTTTTTTTTAACTTTAAGTTCTGGGATACATGTGCAGAACGTGCAGGTTTGTTACATAGGTATACATGTGCCATAGTGGTTTGCTGTACCTATCAACCCATCATCTAGGTTTTAGGCCCTGCATGCATTAGGTATTTGTCATAATACTCTCCCTCCCCTTGCCCCCACCCCCTGACAGGGCCTGGTGTGTGATGTTCCCTTCCTTGTGTCCGTGTGTTCTCATTGTTCAAATCCCACTTAGGAGTGAGAACATGTGGTGTTTGGTTTTCTTAGAGGTATCAATCTTCTATTGAGTGATAATTTTGTGTAGAGCTCTCATTACGTGTCTAAACATTTCTTATTTTCCAAACAAATTTCTTTAAAATAAGACCCCTATTTGCCTTTGAATTTATGCTTATACTTTTACAGTATTACCTGCCAGCTAGTTTGTAAGTCAGGCTTTCAAGGTTCAGAAAAGTGCCTGGTGCGTATGTACTGCCTACGTAAGTAGGAAGGTTCATCTAGATTTTTGTTCGCCACAAACTGGTACCAAGAGATAAATTGCATAGCCCTTAGCTATTGAGATGTGTCCAGGATATAATTGTTTTAAGGGTAACATATTTGAAAAGGTATGTTGAAATGCCACATCTTTTGCAATTTGATTTGAGTAGTATTGTTGCAATGTAGAAGCTTTGTCAATTTGATTTTTCAAAATGATTTTCTGTGCAGTCAGCAGGAAAATCCTCCAGAACTCAGAACTCTGTTGTTGTCAATTGCACTGGACAGGTGGAATCAACATAGAGGCTGTGATATGTTAGATACCAGGGTGACTCTGGTGACCAGGAATAGAAGCCAAGTGCAATGCCCTCAGAATCTGTGGCCCTGCACACAGGACTGAACCTGTGCTCTTTACTCTGCTGTCCTTTATCCCACTCCTGACACTTCCCCTTGAGCTGCCAGATATTGTTGGAGCAGCGCGGCATAAGAAAGGAGAATGAGCACTGGACTGGGAATGAGCCAACCTCTTTAATCTTATTCCATCTCTGCTTCCGTCTAGTTGTGTGGCTTTTGGCATGTCTCTGACAAGTGGCCCTTAGTTGCTTATCTGTAAGTGAAAAGGTTAGACAAGGTCATCTCTTCTGTCTTTGAACTTTTGTGATTTGAGCAAGGCAAGAACAACGTGAGATCCTTCATTGGATGAGTGGTACTGCCGCTTCCTCCACATTCATAGTGAGAAAAGGTAGTTAAATAATGTATCTTTATCTTTCATTCTGCTCTTCAACTGATATTGGTGAGTAAGGAGCCACAGTCAATGACAGTGACAAGATAAATGAAGTTCCAGGCTCATGCTGATATACTGTGTATATATATATGTGTATATATAGTATATATTAGACTATATATTATATAATTTAACAATATTAAGTATATCTAACATATACTTAATATATTATATATCATTTAATATACTGTAATATATTGTCATAAGAGGTACCTGTAGGGCAGCTTGAGAATGAAAGAAAAAGCAGCTCTTTTTGCTTTTTTTTTTGGCTTTGACACATAAAAGATGGCAGTATCTAGGTATTTCTAAACATGTAGAGGGATTTTCTTTAGTCTTTTCCTCCCAGCCAACACTTGGTGTAGTGGAGGCCACATTTCTCATTAGCTTGTCCTATTGCATATAAAATAAACAATAATGAAAAGGTTGATAGCGTAATATATATTTAGGCTCAGTTACTACCAGTTAAAGCAGTGCATAAAAATTTAAATTTAAGCACCTTTTCACATATTTAAGTAGCATTACTAATTACAAATTCACTTCTTTTCTAGAACTAGAACTGAGAATTGGTGCTTTGGTAACCATTCTGCTAGGAAGCTCTACCACACTACTCCATATTATAGGATCCCTGAAGTGAATTGAAAGGGAGAAAGTTCAGTGGTGATGTTGCAGCTTTCTACCTTTCTTTGCCAAAACTTCCTGTTTCAGTAGGGAAATGGGAGGAGTGAGAGTCAGAAGTGTTTCCTTTACTTTTCCTGTCTTCCTCTCTGAAGACAAAGTCACTGTGAACTCATTAAAAGGAGTCTAGATTGGTTAATTTGGGTTGACTAGCTAGATTCATGTGAAATGAATAGCTATAATATTTTCTTTGGTATTCTTTGCTAAAACATAAATCATTAAAATAATTTGATTCATGCTTTAAAAAACTGTTCAATCGTCTACTTTAGCTCACCTCCTTGGAAAATGAATGTGTCAGAACATTTGGATATGCTTTCAAATAAATAATGTTTATCTTATAGATACATAAACAAAATCTTAAAAAATAAGTACATAGCATTCTTTATTTCACTGTTCTTTATATGCAAAGCTAGTTTCATGGAGTATAGCATGGTGTTTTTGTTTGTTGGATGGTTTTTGTGTTTAATCGCAGTTTTGGATTAACCTCTATGTTTTATATTAAGAACGTTGACCTGGGAGTCGGAGACATAGATTCTATTCTTAGTACTGCCACAAAAAAATTGTATAACCTTGGATAAACTACCAGATCTCTTTAGACTTTAATAGCTTCATGTATAAAGTGAGAGGGGCTTAGATTTGAAAATCTTATGGTCCCAAATAGTTCTAAATCATAACTTGAGAACTTCTGTCTTTTGAGGAAAAAAATAGATTTTTAAAAAGTGCTAAAATGACCATTTTGTAATACCATCTCCTGCATCTGTTTTTCCCCGTGGCACTATCTTTTCTTCTGGTTATACTCTGAACATAACCCACTTGACTGTATCCTGCCTTTCAGCCTGTGCCCTTGTTACACTAATTTTAGTTATCCTTTTTGTTTTGGATTTTTTTACATCTCTTTGAAAATACAGAGACCAAAAGTGGAAACAACAACCACACTGGCCTGTGAATGCTGAGTCTGATTCTTTTATGGCATTTTTGTTTTCCAGGGAGGTAGAATTACCTTCTAAATTAAAATCCTGCGCCCTTTATGCTCTGCTATTTGGGAGAACAGTGTTGTTCTGAACATAGCATTGAGTGTTGTAAGATTTGAGCCTTGGGGCTACCACTTACTATTAGGTTGCCATAGAATTCTTGGGCTAGTCATTTAACCTCTCCAAGCCTCAGCTTCTATTGCTTAATATATACAACCTGTTTCTTGCCTAGGAGGCTGTGAGGATCAAGTAATGCTATATATCTGAAAGTGTTTTCTAAAATATAAAGATTTATGATCTTATTGTAGTTGTTTCCACCCCAGTACAATATGCATTCTGGAGTCAATATTTATTGAGTACCTACTCTGAGGAGAATCAGTAAAAAGTTTATAATCAGACTGGGGATTTATATAAAGTTAAGTGTTAAGTACCATAAGAAAGGTATAGCCTGAATTTCTGCAAAAGTTTAGAGAGATTATTTCTGGTTGGAGGTATTTAACAATAGGACTATATTTCTTACTTATTTTGTAGGCCACTATGTATTTAAAAAGCCATTCTTGGACTTAGGCAGGCTTTTCCATATTGTGCCAGTACCATTTGATTTTTGTTTATAAATATACTAGCTTGGTTGTTTTCTATAATTTAGCAACTATTTCTACTTTTTTATTTTTTGCAATGACTCCAACTCTTTGTGTCATTAGCTAATTTACTTACATTTTCATCTTCTGGTTCACTGAAGAAGAATACTAAATTTTGATACAGGATTTACCCTTTTAGTGTTTTTTTTTTTTTTTTTTTGAGACTGGGTCTTGCTCTGGCTCTGTTGCTGAGGCTAGAGTGCAGTGCCATGATCCTGACTCACTGCAACCTCTGCCTTCCTGGTTTGAGCGATTCTGCAGCCTCAGCCTCCCGAGTATCTGGGATTACAGGTGCCTGCCATCATGCTTGGCTAATTTTTTGTATTTTTTAGTAGAGACAGGGTTTCGCCATGTTGGCAAGGCTGGTCTTCAACTCCTGGGCTCAAGTGATCCAATCGCCTTGGTCTCCCAAAGTGTTGGGATTAAGGGCATGAGCCACCGCACCTGGCCCTTTTAGTGTATTTCTTAAAATGTCTTTCAAGATTGGCTTTGAAACTATGGTGACTTTCTTTTTTTTTTTGAGACGGAGTCTCGCTCTGTCGCCCAGGCTGGAGTGGAGTAGCGCGATCTCCTCTCACTGCAAGCTCCGCCTCCCGGGTTCACGCCATTCTCCTGCCTCAGCCTCCCGAGTAGCTGGGACTACAGGCGCCCGCCACCTCGCCCGGCTAGTTTTTTGTATTTTTTAGTAGAGACGGGGTTTCACCGTGTTAGCCAGGATGGTCTCGATCTTCTGACCTCGTGATCCGCCCGTCTCGGCCTCCCAAAGTGCTGGGATTACAGGCTTGAGCCACCGCGCCCGGCCGAAACTATGGTGACTTTCTAGCAGTGTATGCACATCCAAAATATTTATAGTTTATTAATGAGAATCATATGGGGTCTCTTCTGAAGCACAGCCTACTTACTAAGCATACTGTCTAGCCTCCTCTTGTGGGCCTGTCAGTCCAGCATAAGGGAGATCACTTCACAGAATTTCCTTGTCTGTCACCTTAATCTGTTTAGACTTGGCAAGATTAGAGCCGCTTGATTGTGGGATTGGCTTTAGAGCTTTCCTTGCTGGCAGAGTTAAGTTTATTCATCTCCAATTATTAGTCACCATATCCCGGTTTTTTTTTTTTTTTAAGATTAGACACAAATATTTACCCTTCCTTCAGTTTTTTTGAGAACTTTCTATGACTCCTATGTGTTCTTAGCCCTGGTGATCTGGCTATAGCAGTAAAGTTATTTACATTGTATAGTATTATTATGTTGTCTTAAGGTTGAAAAGGAAAATGAAATCTTTTTCATCGGTGTTCAGTTAAATATAAAATGGTTGATTTTTAGGGGAGATCTGGTTTAATCTTGGTCTTATAAATTCTTTTTCTTTAAACAGGATTTCTGGAATTCATAGGGTATGGAATGACACTGCTGCATATTTATCAGTCAGAATAGCATGCAGTTTAGTGGAGAGTACTTGTTAGTCCAGTGCCTTACCAAGATAAGTGCTCATCTACTGGTTGAACGAAGGAATGCACTTTTACCTCTTTATACTGGTGCCAGTGTTAATCTGAATTATACTGCTTATTCTTTTCCTATTCTTTGTATTAGAACTAGAGCTCCTCCTTCAGTGCAAATAACCTGGAGAATGTATTATGCTTATTTCACTGTTATAGTTACTGTTTGTTAGATAACATTCACATTTTCAAAGAGGAAGTATGCATTTGTCAGACTGGGTGGCAGAAATAGATACTTCTTTTTTTGTTTTTTTGTTTTTTTTTCTGAGATGGAGTCTTGCTGTCGCCCAGGCTGGAGTGCAGTGGCACGATCTCAGCTCACTGCAACCTCCGCCTCCTGGATCAAGCGATTCTCCCGCCTCAGCCTCCCAAGCAGTTGGGATTACAGGCTTACACCACCATGCCCATGCCCGGCGAATTTTTGTGTTTTTTTTTAGTAGAGACGGGGTTTCACCATGTTGGCCAGGCTGGTTGCAAACTCCTGACCTTGTGATCCACCTGCCTTGGCCTCCCAAAGTACTGGGATTACAGGTGTGAGCCACCGTGCACCAGCCAATATTTATTTGTTATTCTTATGTGTCTGGGGGTAAGGCAATACTAGATATAGAAAAAATTTATATAAAAATATTTAAATCATATTGACATGGGAATTTACTTTTGTTTTGTTTCTGCATTTTCCTTCTTATAATTTCCATAATAATTTCACATAAAAATAATATCTAATCATAAAAACTAGAAAATACTGAAAAACATTAATAAAAAATCTATCTTTAATTCTACCACCCAGTAGTAATAATAAGTACGATCTCTTTTTGTCTGGCAGTCTGTCTAAATATACTTGTCTGACTCTGTTAGCCATACTAGTAGTTTTCAACATTTCACATCTTAACTACCACCTGCTATCCTACTACTTGATCAAACAAGTAACGTGTCACTGCAACAGAAACAGCCCATTTTTTATAAGTATATTTATATTTTTACAAACATTGTGTTAGTGCCTTAACAATTGTTATAAAGACTTCATCCCCAACGCAGATGATTTCTGATCACTCCTGGTGACCCTTGGCCCACCAATTGAGAATGACTAGGTAGAACAGTCAGAATTTATGAGCAGAGTTGAAAGTCTGCATATGGCCTTAGATCTTATTAAACTAGTTTGGATGGCTTCAGATAGGCAGTACCATCTGTGCAGATTACCCTGTGGGCTAGAATAGATTTCTCAGTTGTAATTTTGTGTCATTCATCATGTGACAGATTTGAATCCAGGAATATTTGTTTTCATGTAATTTTAGTGCATATATAATATGTAAGGACTTTTTCCCCCGGTTGCTGAACACACTAGTCTTCCATGACTACTTTATTATTCCTACATCTGGGCAGTGATGATATCCTGTCAAATCTGCCTCCAAAATAACTCTTTACTGTGACTCTACCTCTTTGATCCTGAAGTTACTGCCTTATTTTAGGTTTTAATTTCTTTTCAGTGTATTATAGAAGTTTCCTGACTGACTGTATTCTTTCATTTCCCTCCTACTATGTACTATAGTATTTTCTTACCATTTGTGAAGTTTTTTCCTCCTTTTCTTCCTTCATTATAGTTTTTGACAATTTATTTTAGAAAATTTGAGAACTGTACATACACAGAAAATGAACTTTATTACATAGAAATAACCAGTGTGAGCATTATGGCATCTGACAGTTTTTCATTTTTTTCTGTGTATGTGTGGAATGCACACACACTTGTGCATGTATAGATACTTTTAAAATTAGGTCAATCTGGGCATTCTTTTACTTTTTAAAAACTCAGTATTCTATGAACAAGTTCCCATGTCTTTCTACTTTTTTTTGTTTATTTGTAATATAGATGTATTGTGAGTTACGCCTTCTTGCTGGACATTTAGATCTTTAGGTCCTTCTTTCCTTGCTTTCCTCCCTCCCTCCCTCCTTCTGTCCTTCCTTCTTTCCCTCCCAATACTGAAATATCCTTGTAGCTAAATTGCTTGGACAGATCAATAGTTATTCCTTAGGACAGTTGAGTAATGATTCTAAAATATCATAATCTCTGTTTTATATATTTTTTCTCTTTGTTTTGGTGGGTCTGGAATTTTTTATCCTGAAAGCTCTTCATTAGTCTGGCCCTTGCCTACCTTTCTGAACTAATCTTGTATCCTTTTATTATACCCTTCAGTTATACCAATACATATGTGCTTTCTAAAGTGTGCCTTACTCACACTTACCTATTTGCCCTCTTTTCTTATCCACCCAGTAAATACTACTTAAGCCTTCCAGCCTAAACCTATGTGTGTTCTTGATTTCCCTAGGCAGTTAGGTGGCTCCTCCTTTTCATCTTGTGTGCACTTCTATTGGAATATTTCTAAAATTTTAGAGAATTGTTAGGTTGGTGCAAAAGAAGTTGCAGTTTTGTCATTAAAAGTAATAGCAAAAACCGCAGTTACTTTTGCATAGTCCCCTCTGCTAAGCTGTTTGAGTGCCTTCATAGCAGGGGTATTGTTCTAGTAATCTTTCTCTTTCCAGCACCTAACATATAATGGGTGCTTAATAAATGTTTGTTTAATAATTTTGAGATCTGGGAAAAGCAGATCTCTAAAATGACGTAAACAAATCAAATATACTTTTAAATTTACTCCAAAATACCCGGAAGAAAAAGTTACTTGATTGAAAAATATTAATGGGGAGTATAGCTACTATAGGTTTTAAAAAATAAATGTGTCATAAATGATTAAGAAAACATATAACAGCAATTTATGCCTGCATTTAATGTTGAAACTATAGTTTTATTAGCCTTAACATAATTTAAGTGAAATGAAAACTTTTTCCTTAAATTTTTATGTGAGCATGAATATTTAACTATTGTGTATCAACAAATATAGGAATAGTGTTTAAAATTTGAGTCATGTAATAGTATTTTTATAACTTAGCATATGAATATAATAAAAGTTGGACTGATTAAAGAATATTAGAAGCACATACAGTAATCATTGGGAAGGTAGAATGTTTGGAGACATGAAAGACTAACACCATGTTTCTGAAGAAAATGTTAATTGATGCCATATTAAATAACCCAGGATGATTGATCTGACCTTGTAATGATCTCTTTGTATCTTGAGATTTTGGCTTAATCATTCAAAATGATGGCTACTTTCTTTATCTTAAAGTTCTTCTGTCCAAAAAGCTCTAACTTCTTTCCCATTGTTTGTTTAAATGTTAGCTAGTTTAGTATTTTATAATTTCTTTTACACTGGATTAACCTATAGTATGCTACAATTAATAACTCGTGAGCATATATAGCAACTGTTTTGTGCTGGGAGCCTCTTAAGTCAGCTTTGTTTATCATTGTATTCTTAACACTTAGCACAGTTTCTTAGTGCTTGGCACTACATTATGATAGATTTACTAATTGGTATGTTGTAATATTTTTCCTCTGTTTCTTTTTTTTTTTTAAAGGAAATGTGGCTTTAGATAATCTACAGATAAAAGAAAATGCCCTGGTAAGTTTTTTTTTAACTATGCTAATAACTCACTTAATTTGCTAAGTTCTTAGAAACCTTTGCTTACTAGGCATCTGATACCAGATACTAGATAAAGTGATGGAATCACTCAAAGGATTACTTGTTTAACTATTTGCTGTTGGAAAGTCTGAGATTAAAGATTTAGAAATTGTTTCCCCTAATAATCAAAATAATATCTCTTGGAAACGGAGTGTTTCTCCTTAATCTAATTTGACTATATAGTTTTGTAGTTGACTTTTTCCCTATAGAAATATTTTCCTTCGGAAGTATCTTTACATATTTTTGAGCTAAATGAGGGCTTGATTTTAAATAACATAGCTAATAAATAATTATATTTTGGAAATATATTGATGGTCTAGCCTTATTATAGTAATATTAAGAGGTAAAATAGGATTTTCTGGACTCCAGCTCCAGAAAGTAATTTGTGTCATTTATTGTTGAGTTGAAAACAAGCAAAACAATGCCCTCCCCCGCCCAATTAGGTTTCTGTTTAGCTTATTCGGCTAAATGTGAGTTTATGAAGTCACTTAATGAGTTTATTGTTTAATTTTTACAGGTTTCTAACCTCTTATTTTAATTTTTTTAATTTTGTGAGTTGGAGTCTCAGTCTGTTGCCCAGGCTGGAGTGCAGTGGCATGATCTCAGCTCACTGCAACTTCCGCCTCCCAGGTTCAAGCAATTCTTCTGCCTCAGTCTCTCTAGTAGCTGGGATTACAGGCGCGTGCCACCACGCCTGGGTAATTTTTGTATTTTTAGTAGAGATGGGGTTTTGCCGTGTTGGCCAGGCTGATCTCCCAACTCCTGACCTCAGGTGATCCACCTGCCTTGGCCTCCCAAAGTGTTGGGATTACAGGCGTGAGGCACTGCACCCAGCCTAACTTCTTAATTTCTTTGATCTTTTAGCATGAGTTTAATAATCTGTACAGTGGAGTTAATTATAAAGCAATATAATATCTCTGTGTCTTTGTGGCTTGAATAAGATGAGAAGCAGAGCCTGGCCCATAGTAGGTACTCAAAATATTTAAATATTTTTCTCTTTTTTATATAGGATGCTACAACTTTTTAAATTTTAAACAAAAATTTAGACCTTCTGATTCTGTTGTTATAGATTGAAATAGAGGTTTTTTTTCTCTATTTATGACAATATAAATAGAATTGTAGTGACAGGATATATATCTGACATACTTAGGAGACAAATTATTTGAACTCTGTTTTAGCCTAATTCAAGTTTTGGTTGTAATTAAATATAATAAACTCTTTTGTAATTTATATTTTTAATTCAAAGTAGCTTCTTTCCCCAGTTAAACCAAATTGATGAGTTTTTAATTTGATATGGGTTCTTTACATTTATTTTGTGTGAAAATTATTTCAGGAGGATTAAAATGAGCATGAGACCACCTTTTTGTAGTTTGCTGTTTGTATCCTGTATAATGTGAAGTCCCTTGAATTTATCTTTCCTGTCCTCCCGGAGGACAGAGCTGCTCTTATTGGTAGCAAATAATTTTTTTTTTTTTTTTTGGTCTGAAAAAGACTTTTTATCTAAAGCTGTTATAATAGTATTCTGTTCAATTCCTGTTTACATAGAGTTCAGACGTAATCAGATGATCAGGTAAATTGATTATTTCAGTTAATTATTACCTATATTTTGGTGGTCAGATTTTTATAGTGTTAGTATATATTAAGTTACAGCTAACAGAAAGGCTGTACTGACTGGTTTAATTTTTAATAATTCTAAAGACTCAGATGATCATTATGGATATCAGTTATTGTTTAGTATTCTTTGAACAAAAAAGGTTATTTGAACTTTCTAGTTGTTTGGAATATAGGTAGGTGAAAGTTTATTATTATTTATTGGTACCTGTCTGTAACTTATCTAAATGAAATGCTAATTTGGTAAATAATACATTGGGAATCTAGCTTTTCTAAGATTTTTTAAATTTATTCATTTACTAAATATTTGAGAGAGAACTGTTGTTCAGTATTGTTTTCAACTAATTTATGCAAAAAGACTCTTCTTTTTTCTGTTCTAGTATTTCAGATAAACATTGTCCATGTGTTTAAATTCATTTGATTTGATTTTAATTTCCATTTGATTTGGTTTACTTAAAACAAGTAACCAGTTTACCTGGTTATTTACAAACTTTTTCTATTTTTCCTATTTATCATTTTGTTTCTCTTGTGAATTCTTTCTTTAAAGTCAAAGCTTAAGTTATAAATTTTTTTTTGAGGCAGAGTTTCGTCTTGTCACCCAGGCTGGAGTACAATGGCGCGATCCCAGCTCACTGCAACCTCCGCCTCCTGGGTTCAAGCGATTCTCCTGCCTCAGCCTCCTGATTAGCTGGGATTACAGGCACCTGCCACCCCACACCAGGCTAGAGATGGGGTTTTCCCATGTTGGCCAGGCTGGTCTCGAACTCCTGACCTCAGGTGATCCACCCTCCTCAGCTTCCCAAAGTGCTGGGATTACAGGTGTGAGCCACCACACCAGGCCTATAAAACGTTTTTTGGGCTATAAAACATGTCCTTTATGAATTATTCAAATATGGAAAATTTGTTTTTTTTTTTCTTTAGAGATGTGTATTTAAATGATCACACAAAAGTTATTTTTGGGTTGGCTTAATAATTTAAGATGTCCTTTACATTTTCTCTTTCTTCTGAAGAGTGAATTGGATGTTCCTTTTAAAGTCAAGGCTGGCCAAATTGGTAAGTACTTTAGTCTTCATTTGAATTGTTCTTAGTCCTTTCCGTTTTCTATTTTGCTTGTGTTATTTAACATAAAAAAATTTGACTAAAAGTATGAGAGTTTTTTTTTTTTGCGTATGTTAATTAGAGCTTGTCGAGTTCTGAGCCTAATGTATATTACATATAAAACGTACATACTTCTATTTTTTTATGACGAGGTAGAAAATAGAAGGGTATTTGAACTGCAATTGCAGTCTTCAGGCTTTGGTTCCACCACACAAAACATACCTTCATTTTCAAATTAGATTTCCAAGTTTTATGTGCTTTTTCTTTAAATGTAAAAGTAGTATAATTTGCAAACTCTAGTAGATAAACTGTAAATGTAGCTTATTTCCTTCATGTTTTGTTCAACCATTTTCACTTGATATATTATGCAGCAATGTGGTATGGAGGATATGTTTTGGTAAGTACAAAGTCTCTCTCTTTGCAGTTAAACTCCTACACTTAAGACCATCTCTAAGTAAATATATATCTTTGTTGAATACATTTTTCAATAGGAAATTTAATCTACCAAGTCTTCCCATCTAGTCCATGCTATCTGGTTTTTATTTTTATTTATTTATTTAATTTATATTTTTAAAAATTTTGGATTTAGGTTGTTGATGTGTATGTTTGTTACATGGATATATTGAGTGACAGTAGGGATTGGCTTTCTAGTGCATCTGTCACTCAGATATTGAACTTTGTATCCAGCAGGTAATCTTTCAACCCTCACCCCCCTCCTTCAATCTCTACCCCTTTTTGGAGTCCCCAGTGTCTATTATTTCCATTAAATTTTTTTGTTTTTAATTTTTGTGGATACATAGTAGGTATATATATTTATGGTGTACATGAGATATTTTGATACAGGCATGCAGTGTGTAATAATCACATCAGGGTAAATGAGGTTTCTGTCACCTCAAAGTATTTATCCTTTCTTTGTGTTACAAATAATCTAATTAATACTCTTTTAGTTATTTTTAAATGTACAATCAATTATTGTTGACTGTAGTCACCCTATTGTGCCATCAAATACTAGGTCTTATTCATTTCATCTAGCTATATTTTTATATTCATTAACCATCCTCCCCTGTTACCCTTCCCAGCCTCTGGTAACCATTGTTCTACTCTCTGTCTCCATGAGTTCAATTGTTTTAATTTTTAGTTCCCACAAATAAGTGAGAACATGTGAAGTTTGTCTGTTTGTGCCTGGCTTATTTCACTTAACATAATGACCTCCAGTTCCATCCACGTTGTTGCAAATGGCAGGATCTCATTCCTTGTTATGGCTGAATAGTACTCCACTGTGTATATGTACCACATTTCTTTAACCATTCATCTATTGATGGACACTTAGGTTGCTTCCAAATCTTGGCTATTGTGAATAGTGCTGCATTAAACATGAGAGTACAGGTATATCTTCAATATACTGATTTCCTTTCTTTTGGATATATACCTCGCAGTGGGATTGGTGGATCATATGGTAGTTCTGTTTTTTTTTTTTGTTTTTTTTTTGTTGTTTTTATTTTAGATGGAGTCTCACTCTGTTGCTCAGGCTGGAGTGCAGTGGCACGATCTCGGCTCACTGCAAGCTCCGCCTCCCGGGTTCACACCATTCTCCTGCCTCAGCCTCCTAAGTAGATGGCACTACAAGCACCTGCCACCATGCCCGGCTACTTTTTTGTATTTTTAGTAGAGATGGGGTTTCACTGTGTTTGGATGGTCTCGATCTCCTCACTTTGTGATCTGCCTGGCTCAGCATCCCAAAGTGCTGGGATTACAGGCGTGAGCCTCTGAGCCTGGCTGGTAGTTCTATTTTTAGTTTTTTGAGGAACCCCCAAATTGTTCTTCATAGTGGCCGTAATAATTTACATTGCCACCAACAGTGTACAAGGTCTTCCTTTTCTCTTCATCCTTGCTAGCATTTGTTATTGTCTATCTTTTGGATAAAAGCCATTTTTACTGAGTTGAGATGGTAACTCATTATAGTTTTGATTTACATTTCTCTGATGATGTGATGTTGAGCACCTTTTCATATACCTGTTTGCCATTTGTATGTCTTCTTTTGAGAAATGTCTATTCAGATCTTTTGCCCATTTTTAAATCAGATTATTAGATTTTTTCCTATAGAGTTGTTTGAGTTCCTTATGTGTTCTGGTTATTAATTCCTGTCTCTTGCTTGCCCTGGCAATGTCTCTGTGGAGCTCAGTATACTGCAAAGGCCACTATGCATCTTTATGTCTATGTGTACCCATTGTTTAGCTCCTACTTACAAGTGAGAACATACAATATTAGATTTTCCACCTTTGAGTTGATTTACTTAAGATAATGGCCTCCAGCTTCATCCATCTTGCTGTAGGGGACATGATTCCATTCTTTTTTTATGGCTGCATACTATTCCATGATATATATGTATCACATTTTCTTTATCCAGTCAACTGTTAATGGACACTTAGGTTGGTTGCGTGACTTTGCTATTGTGGATAGTGCTGTTTAAACATATGAGTGCAGGTGTCTTTTTATATAATGATTTATTTTCTTTTGGGTACTCAGTAGTGGGATTGCTGTTTCTATTTTTAGTTCCTTGAGATATCTCCATACTGTTTTCCATAGAGGTTAAACTAGTCTACATTTTCACCAACAGTACACAACTGGTCCCTTTCCTCTCTATCCATGCCAATATCTGTTATTTTTTGGTTTTTTAATAATAACCTTTCTAGCTGGTGTAAGATAGTATCTCAGTGTGGTTTAAATTTGTATTTCTCTGATAATTTGTTATGTTGAACATTTTTTCATGTGTTTGTTGGCTGCTTGTATTTCTTGAGAAATGTTTGTTTATGTACTTTGCTGTTTTTAATGGGGTTGTTTTCTTCTTGTTCAGTTGTTTGAGTTGCTTGTAGATTCTGGATATTTGTCCTTTGTTGGAGGCATAATTTGCAAATATTTTCTACCCTTCTATAGGTTGTCTGTTTACTCTGTTGATTATTTCTTTTGCTGTGCAGATGATTTTTATTTTTACTTTTTAAAAATTAATTAATTAATTTAGAGACAAAGTCTTGCTCTGTTGCCCAGCCTGGAATGTAGTGGCACAGTCATGGCTTACTGCAGCCTCAACTTCCTGGGCACAAGGGATGCTCTCACCTCTGCCTCCCAAGTTGCTGAAACGACAGGTGTGTCACCATGCTTGGCTCATATTTGTGTTTTTTGTAGAGATAGGGTTTCATCATGTTGCCCATGCCATTCTTGAACTCCTTGGCTCAAGTGATCTACCTGCCTTGGCCTCCTAAAATGCTGGGATTACAGGTGTGAGTCACTACGCTTGGCCTAGAAGCTTCTTAGTTAAGTCCCATTTGTTTAATTTTGTTTTTCTTGCATTTGCTTTTAGGGTCTTTGTCATAAATTCTTTGCCTAGGCTGATGTCCGGATGAGTTTTTCCTCTAGGAATTTTATAGTTTCAGGTTTTATATTTAGGATTTACTTTAAAAAATATATAAATTACAACCCAAAATGACTTACTCTTACAATTTTACTTATGCTACATCTTTTCTTCCAACTTCATCACCCTGCTATTACACCATATCACTTTTATTCTTTATTCAATATTCTGTATTATAGGAAGGCTTTGTCTTTCACTACTCTAGCATCTCTTAGCAATTATTTGGATAATTCTGTTTGGGTCATTTTATATGACATATATGTTTCCTTTTAATATATAAGAATATTTTTATGTTTTTGTCTCTTGAAACAGGATAAATTTTCTTAGATGAAAAGCAAGTTTAGGCATGTGGCATCTTTTTTGTTTGTTAAATAGCTCTGAATGTGGTGGTGATGTGTAGCAGTGCTCTAGAAGTATTGTGGCCCTATATGCTTAACTGAAATCCTAGAATATAGAAGTTGTAGCCATTCATTTGTTATTTTACTTTTGAAATATTTATGCACGTGTTATGTACAAGATTATGCAAGTGCTGTGAGAGATGCAAGGATGAAGGTGATATCTTTGTCTTCAAGGAAGTTATAGACATCTAAAATTAGAACATAGATGAAAAGTGTATTTCCAGTGTCTTGGATGAATTATAGCTGACTACAGAAATTTTGCATTACTTATTATATTCTTACAACTAGATTTATATTTTGGAGGAGGTTTCTAATGGTTCAGAATTTGTTGTTTTTGCTTTTAAAGTACACAAAGACTTAATGACTTCCTTCAGTGCTACCCAGTGAGTTAATGAGAGACCCTTTACAAATAAGCATGCAAAGTATATTGTCTTTATAACTACCTTTTTTTTGGTTTACAGAGCATTTATATTAGTTGTTAAATTTCTCCTTAGGTTAAAATATTGTATCTAACCTATAGGGTCAGTGTGGCTTAATTAAGCTCAAGTGTGATTTGTTTTTCTAAGAGCTAGACATATTTGTGGGTGCCCTTGAGTTACCCTTTTTCTTAAAAATTTAAAAAATTTAAAAAATTTCCTCATCTATAATAGGAGGGGGTAATATATAAAAAACACAATTCTAGGAAGTTTATGAGGGATGGGGGGATAATGAGTATTAATGTAGAGAAGAAAAGGTTTAGGGAACAGACAGTCCCTTTCTGGTGTGCTAGTTAAAGGGACATTTCCCACTTTTTCAATCTTATGCTCACCAAGAAGGCAATCAAATAAATTTTGTTAGGAGATTTTGAGATAATTACAAATGTAACAGTACCCATTGTAAATATAAAATCATTGGACTTAGAAATGACCCAGAACGTTGTAGACTTCCCTTGACATGCAAGCCATTTAAGAAACTCAGCAGGTTTACAAGCTGAAGAGAATTGAAAATCTAAATGGAGAAATCATTTGATATTTTAACCTTGGGAATAGATACCTGGTAAAACTGGCTTTCCTACATATCCATCTAGGTGACCTCAAATATTCTGTCTTACATTGCATTATTTTATTTTCTCTTTAGTTTGTTATACTGTTTTTCAGTTCTTTGAACTTTGAGCATTTTCATTTAAAAATGATTTTAAATGAAAAACCACCAGTGATTCTGGTGGTGTAAGCAACTTAATTACTCACATACAAGCATGACTTAGTTGAATCAAATTCTTTTCTTCTGAAAATCTTGATTAGTATCTCTGAGAGACCTATAGATTTTAAATATAATTTTAAAAATTATGATGAAGGAAGGTATTTTATTTTGGAACATGTAAAACTTATGTGTAGGAAAGGTTTGGATAGAATTGCTATAGCAAGGCAGATTGGGGACATTTTGCTGCCTGGAGACCTGGAAAGAGGGAATACTAGAGATTAGGGAAAGAAACATGGAAAGATTTGATAGGTTTTGCTTGTTTCAAAATTTAGCTGAGAGCATGCCCCTTTGGTCTTCTCTTGTCTGCCCTGAACCGGCTTTTCCCCCATAAAACCCCAAACTTGGGACAGTAATGGATTAGGGCCATAGTTCATCTGTGTCCTGAGTAAAAGTTTTTGTGGGCTCATCTCAGGAGGACCTGACATGAATACCATTGTTTCCAAGAGAGAACTTGGAGTTCTGTCTTCTAAGTGATTTATAAGTAAGATATTTGGAATATAACTGGTCTGAGTTGCCTGTGACTCCTAACACTATTCATAGTACAGTATGCCTTGCCTTTAGAGCTAGCCTCTTCCTGTTGTGACAATTTGATATGCTGTCAAAATTCCCTTTGCACAAAGTTCCTTTGCATCTCTTCTCTGTGTTACTGCTTCAATTCCTGGTAGCTTGTACAGATATTATTTTACTGTTGATCTGTAAAGATTTATTTGTTGATGTGGATAGAAGAGCATATGCAATATTAAGACTATCAGCTGTTGTCGTGCACCAAATCTGGTTCAGCATCCTTACTAATAATCTCATCACTGCTTAACTCACTAGATAGACTTAAGCAATTAATTTAACTTATCTAGGGCTGACTTTGCTTTTTTTCAGGATTGAAATAATAGCTGACTTATTCATTTTACAGTTTTTGAATATTAAATGGATAATGGTTATCAAAATATTTTATATTGAAAAATAGAGATTACAATGTGAATATTCACTTAATAGTAATATTATGTGGAAAAGACCTTTGTAAACTTTAGTGTTGGAGTTTTTTCATTTTTTCTGAGTGATATACATACTATATGCATGAAGAGTTTTTTATGCTTTTTCTCTTAATGGAAAGTGAGAAATTTATGTCTTCTTGAGCAGTCAAGTAAAAATTTAAGGTTGAAATTATGTTTCTTTAGATAAATTAACTTTGAAGATTCCTTGGAAAAACCTTTATGGAGAAGCAGTTGTTGCGACTCTAGAAGGATTATACCTGCTTGTTGTCCCTGGAGCAAGTACGTTATTTTAGGTTATAACCATTCAGTAACATCACATTGAAGTTAAATTGTTACCTGAGTTAAGTATTTTAATACATGTATTTATTAAGGTAGAAGGTAATTTAAATAAATGAATCATACATAGATGCACATATATGCATACATTTTATATATATATGCACATATGTCTTACCACATTTGTGTATAAAGTATTTTTGTTGTTGAAAATTTAATTCATTTTTGCAATTTATTCTATTTTCTATGAGTACTTGTTTTGCAACTAAGGCTTCCTGTTGAGCTGCATTAGGCAGATTTACTGATAATAAATGAAGTAAAATAAATCTTTTTTTTTTTTTTTGAGACAGAGTCTCGCTGTGTCGCCCAGGCTGGAGTGCAGTGGCCGTATCTCAGCTCACTGCAAGCTCCGTTCCCCGGGTCCACGCCATTCTCCTGCCTCAGCCTCCCGTGTAGCTGGGACTACAGGCGCCCGCCCCTACGCCCGGCTAATTTTTTTTTTTGTATTTTTAGTAAAGACGGGGTTTCACCGTGTTAACCAGGATGGTCTTGATCTCCTGACCTCGTGATCTGCACGTCTTGGCCTCCCAAAGTGCTGGGGTTACAGGCGTGAGCCACCGCACCCGGCCTAAATAAATCTTTAAAAATATCCTGATGTGTTAATCTCCAGATTTCAAGATTCAAAAATTTATTTTTTTCCTATTTTGTTGCTTCTGATTTTGAGTGAATGTTCTCTCAAAAATGTGTAAAATTGGTAATTTTTTCCTTAGAAATGATAGTATTTTAATTTTTAATGTTTTAAAGTAGTGATGTTTAATATCTTTACTTTTTTCATGTATAGTAACAATATAATGTTAAGAAAAGTTTGGATGTTTTAGGGAAAAATTGAGAATGTACAATTGCTCAACCATTGTACAAATAAAATTTTATTTTGCTCTTCAGTCTTTAGCTTATGCATACCTGATTTTCAGTAGCTGTTACCACATTATATATACAACATTGACTTGGCCTTTTATTATATACATTTTTGATATGTTTCACAGCTTTCACGGTGACAGTGACAGTTTTGAAAGGCTTTATGGTATTCTGTTGTGGGCTACCTACTATTTTTTGCTTTATAGTTAATACTAAAAATACTAGTCAATACTATAGTCAGTAGTATAAATATGTCTTTGTAGTCAATACTATAAATACGTCATTATAGATCTTTTTTATTCTTTTGTGTTATTTCCTTAGATTGCATAATCAGAAATGACGTTACTAGATAAAAAGGGCTTATGTATTTTATGATTGTTGACGCATATTCTGACTTTCTGAAAGTTTAAAAAATCAATCTATATTGGTCCCAGGTAGTATTGGATATTAAATTATTTTGTAGTTACTCAAAATTTACCATTGACAGAGCAATATTCTGGTGTACTTTCTGTCTTACTTCTGTTTCTACTTCTTATCTTTGTTCTCACCCTTCTGCTCTCTCCCTTTTTCCTACCTGCCTTTCTACCTGTAATTTCTTTTCCTCCCTCCTCCTTTTTGTATTTAAGTTTTTTGTAAGTGAATAGGAATAATTTATGTTTAAACATTTCATAAAACTAAAAATGTGAAAGTATTTTTGTATTGCAGCAAGATTACACACTTACACAATCATAATGCGGCTGAACTTTTTCCGTTTATTTATGAATTCCATTTATTTTTGTGTGAATTGACTATATTTTTAGGTATTAAGTATGATGCTGAAAAAGAAGAAAAATCCTTGCAGGATGTTAAACAGAAAGAGCTATCCCGAATTGAAGAAGCCCTTCAAAAAGCAGCAGAAAAAGGTAAAAAGTTTGTTTGAGATAAACTTAGACATACCTGTATTTTAGATATATTTAATATCCTTTAAAGAAGATGCTTTCATAAGCCTTCGTAAGTTGAAGTTCTAAAGAAATACATTTTTTTTAAATCTCAAAATATTGGTTATATTTTCATGACTCACTTTTAGGAAAAAGTAATTGCCTTTTTTTCTGTAAGTGTTTTATCATGTTGCTAATTTGATTTTTCCACCTTTCTTCATTAGTCATTTTTATTGTGCTACTTTAGGAGACTTTCCAAATTTTCTGTATTTGCACGTCTGTTTATTTTGGGCAAATGTTAACAGTTTCTTTGTGTGCATGTTTACCTGTGTTCTTGCTGGATAATGAGGTTAAGCATAATGCTATAGTGAAATTATGTTTAGAGGAAATGCTGCTGTAATTCTAGTCCTAGCTGCCTCCCTTCGCATTGTACAGGATATTAAAAAAACAAAAAAAACAAAGCAAAACTTGATTCTTCAGGTTTTAACATTTTAACATCTTGTCTTACGTTTACATTTTTGTTTTTATCTAAAAATAAATCTGATGACTTTGATTTGGTTTATAGAGCAAGAACAAGGATATGATGAAAAAGAGTAGTCTATAGGGTGATGAATTGAAGGACTTTTCCAGACTTCTAATGTTTATCTCTTTTAAGTCAATTAGCAATTGCTGATTAGGGTATATGAGTTATTAGCATTTTATATAATTTTTGTGTTGTTTGGTGGCATGTGTATATATTTTTATGATGAAGATGGTCTCTCTCGAAAGATGAAGCAAATATTGAGTTAGAAATGATGTTAATTATATTTAGATATAAGATTTCTTTTCCTAGCTTAAGCTGTTATCATTTAATTGAATCAATTAGAAATCTTTTTTAAAAATAGCTTGTTCCTTAAAGTTTTTAATCAAAGTTTTAAATTCTTGCTCCAAGTATTTTTTTCTTAAGCAGAAATATTGATTCTTTTATTAAAAGTTACTAAACTATTTAAATGTACAGAGGTTACCATAATGGAAGAAATTTTCTAAAAGCCTCAACATTTTTTTCCCTTATTTTTCACACATAAGCTTATTTTGTCTTTCTGCTGAAGCTTAAGTATCTATATTTTTAGGAAAACAGTTTTCTTTATTTGTATTACTTTTGCATGGCAAAAAAGCAAGCCGAGAATGGTTTTGTTTCATGACAATTAAGTGTGATTTTTTTCTTTATATTCAGTTTTGGCTAATATATGTAAAAGCAGTCCTATAAAAATGAAGACTAGAGCACTAGAATTTCATTTTTTTCTTGAAACTATTCAGATTAGGATATTAACATATGTATATTCATCATTAGGTATATATTGATGTGTATTTAGATATTGATATAACATATAATTATGCATTTATCATTTACAATTACATAATGTTACATATATTATTTAGAAACAAATCTTAAATTCCTCCTTTTTGAAAGATGGAGCATAGCTTGTATTTGTCTAAAGAGTATTTTAGTGTTTTCAGTCACCTGTAAGAAAAGGCGTGGTATGTAGTCTCGTTTGTTTTCATGATTGACAGTTTAATTGGTAATGTGATTATTATGCACACATTTTGTACTCAGACTTAGGAAATTTTGACTCCTGGGTCTTCAGTGCTGAGAAAACAGACATTTGGGTCTGACAAAGAGGCTATTATGAATGATTTGATATAAAGGATGTACATCTGTAATATTAATTTTGTATAAATAGAACTGTTAGGCGTATGCTGTATATAGTAATGACATTGTAGCTTCTTGGATGATAAAATTTAAGTTTTTTTCATATAGAATTAAAATTCAAAAAGTAAAACTGTTTTAATACTCAGTTTTAACATGTTATATTTGTCAAAAAAAGTTTTGAGACTAAAAGATGAATTCAGGAATTGGGAAGTATATTTAAATTTTCTTTCTTAACTGTTAAGAAACACATTTAATAATGTTGCAGTATTATTTTCTCATTTCTATGGATATGGGTCACATCTTCAAATAATATTATTCACGTGAATGATAGAGGACAACCCTGACCTTTATTTTACCATTATTAATAGTTATTAATTATACTTTATTTTTCTACTTGTTTGTTAATATTAAAAGCACAAAAGCACCATTGCACATGTATAGGGACTCAGAGAGGGAAGGAGAGGAGATGATTCCACTCTAAGCAGCAGATGATAAAAATGAAAACAAAATTATCTTGCTAATCTGCTCATAAAAAGGATTTTGACTTAGCTTGTTTTATTTGGTAAAAATATACCGTTTCCCACTATCATATAGGAATAAAATAAAATTGAAATAAAACTGTGAGTTCATTTCTAGAAAATTTGCTTAAGTGTAAAAATAAACTCTGATATTTTTATCCTTTTATTTCATTGGAGTGAGTTTATTTTTCTGGAAGGCTATCATAAAGAGAAAGATTAAATTACCAGTAAGGCCAAAAGATTTGCAAATGCTAGATTCTGTACTTAAGGTGTTGGATTTTATCAAAGTAATATGTACACACACTTGAAAATCAATACTTTTGGCAAAGGGACATGATAAAAAATGGCAGTCCCTTGTTTCATCCTTTGCTACTCTCCACACCAACTCCTTTGAGTTAGTAATATTTTTTACCAATGTTAACATTGTGTCATTAACCTAGTTCATTAATATAGGGCATTATCTGGGACTTCCTGTTATGGTAGTCCAGGAGTGTACTTCTCTTACTATCTCCTTGCACCCTGAATTCTCCTTCCCATTTTCTCATGATACGGATATATCGTAATTTTTGGCCAATTACTAGTCACTACTTAGATTACTATGACAATGCGATTATTATTCACTGCGCAGGTCAGATGATATGTGTGTTAGGCAGTTTTTGCATTGCTATAAAGGAATACCTGAGACTGGATAATTTATGAAGAAAAGAGTTTTAATTGGCTCACAGTTCTGTAGGCTGTATAGGAAGCATGGTGCCAGCACTTGCTCCTGGTGAGGGTCTCAGGAAGCTTTTAGTCATGGCAGAAGGTGAAGTGGAAGTAGGCATGGACCCACCCCCATGATGTAGTCACTTCACATGAGGCCCCACCTCCAACACTGGGAATCACATTTGAACATGAAATTTGAAGGGGACTAATATCCAAATCATATCAATGTACTACGACTGTATTTCCTTTCTTATACAACCTTTTGTTTTTCTTGAATTTGTAAATGCTGCTTTCTTATTTGCTTAGTCTTCTATGTAAATTTATCTTTAATTCTGTTTCACATGCTACATGAAATTTGTCTGCTATATGAGTATTGATAGTGTTTTCCAGTCGTGTAAACCCATCTATTGGTACTGTCTACCACCCTGTTGTCTCCTGGAGTTCCCCCTCTGAACTGATCGTTTTTTAGACCAGCTGCACAGTTGTCATCTTAGGACTGGTCTTAATTGCTCATTTATATTTAATTTCATGTTTCCCGGGCCCTTTGCCTTTTTTGCTTCCTTAGTATACTCATTTGTTTTCCTAGAGCACATCTAGAAGCTTTTAAGAATTGATGCACTGGATATAATTTCGAAAATTCTTTCAAGGCTGAATGTCTTTGTGTTTTACTTCTACACTTGTTTGATTTGTCTGGGGTTAGAATGCTAGGTTAAATATTAGAATTTTGAAGGCAATGTTTTCTAGCTTCCAGGCTCTTTTGAAAAAAATCTGATGCCAGTCTACAAGCAGAAAAATTAGAGAGTCCTTGGACCTTCCTGTCAAAGACCTTACATTTTAATTGAGCAAATAAGAAATTTGCATAATAATAAGCAAGAGAAAGTGTTGAGTCCCATCAGGGAGACACAGACAGTTTTATGGGAGTTCAGAAAGAACATGTCATATTCGGCCAAAGAGATCAGGGTAGACACTGTGAAGGTGTATATTTCAACTGGATTTAAAGGATGGATCTGCAGAAAGGAGAGAAGGCATAGGTAGAGGAGACAGTGAAGGTGTGAATCATAGAGCATCTGTGGGGTCAGCTAACAGTTTGGGAGTCCGATAGAGAGTAGTTGGATGTAGGGTTGGAAAGCTAAGTTTAGGTCAATTTTAAGAGATTTGCATGCTCTGATGATGTTAGTGGTAATGACAGTGAAAGTAGCTGACGTTTATTGAGCATTTACTATTCACCAGTCACTCTCCAAAATACTTTATATGAATTAAGTGAAAGTTAAATAACTTGTTCTAGGTCACACAGTTAGAAAATAGTAGAGCTAGAATTTGAACCTGTTCTGGCTCTAGATCTTGTATTCTTAACCCTGTACAATGTGAACTTTCATCTGTAGCCAGCCGGGGAGTAAGTATTCCTTTTTTTTTTCTTTAAGAGTCCAAGGAATGACATGATCAGAGCTATGATTTAAGAAAGTTAAACTTGCAGTGTTGTCTAGAATAGACTGGATTTGGAGAACGAAGTGGAAGATGCTATCTAGCCATCATTAATGAGAATGGATATAAAGGATTCAGACAGTGTATCTAAAGGGACCAGATCACACTAAAGTAAGATGAGGTCATTTCAGCCGACTCTAAAATTACTGTGAAGTATCACAGTAATATTTTATTCTGAAAATGGGCAAAATGGCATGCAAAAAGAGACCAAAAATAGCGGATTTTTGCACTGTTTGAAAACTTGTCAAAAATTTCAGTGAACCATTAGCTGTAATTGATATTTACCTACCTCACATAATTTGAAATGATTACTATAATTTTAATTGTTAAGAAGTTTGTGTGTTGAAAGAACGAAAATGGTGTCACTGTGAGTATTTCCTTAGAAATAGTTTTGGTGTCACCAAATTTTAATTATCCCGTTACATGATTTCTAATTATTTGAAATTAAATTTAGGTATATTTTACATGTGAAATTAAAGGTGTCTTTAAATTGCTTTGCATTTTGGTTATTGCTGCCATGTGGATGCAGGCACACATTCAGGGGAGTTCATATATGGCTTGGAAAACTTTGTTTACAAGGACATCAAGCCTGGTGGGTATGCATGATTAATTATATTCAACTACATAAACATTTTCTTGTGTATGCTTGTGCTTTTGGTGGAGTCCATTTGATGGCATGCCATCCTTTTAGAAAATATGGAAATGTAATTTGTGTTTTCCCCCTTTACTATTATTTCCTTTTCCTCACCTGTAGTCATTTATTCATTCACTAAATATTTGAGTGTCTTCTTGTGGCAATCACTGTACTGGATGATGCTGGATGTTTGTAGGGTAAACAAACATGATTCACTGTTCTTACGAAGCTTAGAGTATGATCTACAGATAACTTCCAGATTTGGGTTACCCTTTTGACTTTAGTTCTAGAGTTCATTAGTTTCTGAATTAAGCAGTTCCTCTCTGATAGTGGTGGTTTTGGAATGTAAAAAGCAATAAAGTGGATTTTTTCTTTTGAATTCAGAACCTTGACAGGAGATGTTCCTCTGAGCTTTAATTTGTTTCACCTCTGTTGTAGCTCTGGAGGTACCTCTAGACTACTGTCCTGTACAACATATTGAAATTTCAAGCTTCGCAAAAGGCAAATTAAAGGCTTACTGTTTGTAGTAGTATTTATAATATGTTTCTTTTATATACTAGGAAATCTACCAAATACATTAAAATAATACTCCTTAGTATTTTACATAATCTGATTTGTTAAACTTTTTGTTTTATATCATACTTCAAGAGCTGTTATATTAACTCAATCAAACTTAAAATTTGTTTTGATTAAATGGCAATTGGGTCTATATCTTGAAATTTATAAACAATAAGCATCATGTTAGAATTATCTCTGTAGCTGGGAACTTTAATATGTTGATTCATGTGACCAATGGAAGAGAAATTTTCATGACAGACTTCACAGCATTAGGTGAAATTACCCTGAAAGCAGTTTCCGTTCTAATAAACCTAGTCCTTTTGTAAGTGTGCTTGTGTTAATTTGTCTTCTAGTTACCTTGTTTAATATAAAAGATAGCATGGAGATACTCATGGCTCACTGTCCAGTTTTGTAGGTTATAATCAAACCAACTTACTCTAGTCTGGGCAGCATTGTTAAAAATAGCAGACTATAACAGCTGTCACTATAAAAGAAAACATCATTGATTCAGTTTTTTTTAAAAAGGCACATTAGTGTAGATAAAAAATGAGGTCCAGAATGTTGGTGCTTCTGAAATGAGCTTAGTTTATTATGTTGATGATATCTTCATTCAGCTGGCTAGGACTTAACGTGTATTTCATGATCATTTCCTCCTTTCAGTTTCTGAGTGTATATTATTTCCTCATTTGATGTTACTTCTTGTTTTTGTTGTATTCTATTTTTTTTTTTTTTTTTTTTTTTTTGAGACGAGTCTCGCTCTGTCGCCCAGGCTGGAGTGCAGTGGCGCAATCTCGGCTTACTGCAAGCTCCGCCTCCCGGGTTCACGCCATTCTCCTGCCTCAGCCTCCCGAGTAGCTGGGACTACAGGCGCCCGCCCCTGCGCCCGGCTAATTTTTTTTTTTTTCTATTTTTAGTAGAGACGGGGTTTCACCATGGTCTCGATCTCCTGACCTTGTGATCCGCCCACCTCGGCCTCCCAAAGTGCTGGGATTACAGGCGTGAGCCACCACGCCCGGCCATATTCTAAATCACTGGTTCTCAAAAAGTCAAAATGATTTTCTTAATAATACTAAGCATTATTTGATTTTTCCTTTTGTTGACATTTACATTGCTGGTGCAAAAGCAATAGTGGCTAAGAATAGCTGGCTGCCTTAGCATGATTCAAGGCAGTGGCACCAGACTGTAGTAGTAGTCACTGTGTTCTTCACTACCATGCACTCACAGTAAGCAAAATGAAAGAAAAAAATTGCCAGTTTTTACTTAAGAATTCCCTTGATGAAGTAGGAAGTTTTAAATTTTAATGAACTTCAACCCGTGAGCATGTCTCTTTAATATTTTGTGCAACAGCAGAGGAAGTATACCTGCAGCATTTCTGCATACTGAAGTAGGCTGATTGTTTCAAGGAAAAGTACTTGTGGAGATGTTTGGGTTGTGAGCTGAGCTAGTTGCTTTTTTCTGGAAAACTATTTTTACTAAGAAGAATCACAGACTATCATTATTCAGATTTCGTTGTTTGGTAGACACTTCAACAAAACCACTTCAAGGAAAAGCAACTGGCAATATTTGTTGCCAGTGATAAAATTTGAACTCTTGGGTAGAATTTTGGAAAACTTGTGTTTGTCACCTTGAGATTGATAGCTTCCCAGTAGTACTTTAAGACTTTTCTGATGACATTGGTGGTAATATTAACAGATGTGAGTTTTGATATTAAATAATGAAATGACTTGACATTTGGAAGATTTGCATAATTCAATAAAGCAATATTTCCAATGGATGATGAAAAACATACATGTCTAAAGGGTCCATTTAAAGTGCAAGATGGACTAATTGATTTTAGTTTGTATGAAAAATTCATTCATAGGGTTTCAGATTCCACGATGCAACTATCTTTAAGAAACTTCCACTTGTTGAGTTTGATATAATATCTATAATTTCATGAAAAGGCAATGAAAATGCTCCCCCCTTTTCCAATTGTATATCTATAGTGAGATCAGATTTTCATCATGTACTTCAGTTAAAACAACGTATCTCAACAGGTTGAAGGCAGAAGCAGATATGCTAATCCAACTGTCTTCTACTAAGTGAGACGTTAAAGAGATTTGTAAGAATGTAAAACCATGCGACTTTTCTCACTACAACTTTTTGTTTAAAAATATAGCTATTTTTATAACTATATGTTATTATGTAATGGCTTATTATTTTTAAATGAATTCATAATCTTTTCAGTTTTTATTTATAATATGGTAAATGTCAATAGTTATAACTCACATAAATAAGAAGTTCTTTAGAGTCCTCAAGTTATAAATGTTAAATGGGTTGTGAAACCAAAGTCTTTGAGAACTGCTTTAGTTTGTGATTGAGAACCATCGATTTATTTTTTATTGGATTAATTAGAAACTTTCTCTAAAGAGCTATATACCACTAAGAGTAGATTTAAACTGTTTAAAGAGGTTTAAACATGGTGTATCTGCCATTGAGATGAAAGGCAGAACATGGGGCTAGAAACCAGAAAGATAATTGGTCAGGTAAGAAGAGAATTTAAACCGAGGCAGCTGAGTCTATGTCTTTGAAAGCTGTTCTAGCCAAGTGGAATGGTTTTCAGGGCTAGTTTGGCTTTCTTACTTGTTTCTTTTCAAATGGTATTTCTTTGAGAACTCATTCTTTTTATGTATGTTTGATTTATGAATAGAACAGAGTCAGACGTTCACAGTGGCAAGTATTATTGGTATAGCACTATCCTGATTGTGTTACATTACTTATTAAATGTTTTCTTCTTGAAACTGAGGGTTTTATTTTTGTAGTCCAGGATTTGTTTCTTAATTTTTTAGTGGCAGAACAATTTGCTTTTAAAAATCAAGGAAGAACAAATTAAAAATTTCAAGCTCAATTGCACATATATTCTCTCAAATATATATAACATTAATTTAGTTGGATCTGGATTTTTAAAATTCATTTGAACAGATAAGTATTGTATGCTTTGTGCCCAGATATAGAATAATTTCTGACCTAATGAAGTCTCCTGTCTGATGGCAAGACAATTGAGCAAACACTTCAAATATGGTATAATCACTGTTTAATGCAATTCTCTGTAAGGTACAGGCTCTGGGGCTACTTGGAGTAGTTTAAGAAGGCTTTGCACAGGCAGTAGTGCGGACCTGAGATTTAAAAGCTGCCTAGGAGTTCTCCTGGTGAAGAACTTCAGGGAGGGCAACACAAGTTCACAGAATTACATGTGTAGAGGCATTAGGCATGAGAAAATGTGGCTTGTTTGGGAAACTATAAATATTATTTATGTAGTATCCAGTGCAAGGATGCACAGCAGGAAATAGAATAGGACAGGGACGTAGGGGTCACATCATAAAAGGACTTTCTCTATTGTGTAAACACATTTTAATTATGTCTGGGAGGTTGCAGAGAGCCTTTAAATAATTTTGAGCAAGAGATTAACAGGCTGTGATTAGTATTTTAAAAGACATCAATCTGGTAACAGGGTAGACGGATCTTTAGTAGGAGCTGAGGCTGGAGACTAGAAATCAGTAGATAATACAGAGACTGCCTCAAGAGTTCAGCTGCAGGTGATGCCTGATAGAAATTTCAGTATGAAGATTTGTAGGTTGAGTAATACAGGTATTGGTAAATGCCAGAATGCAGTGAGGTAGTGTTGAAAGAGAATGAGGTTTTAAAGGAATTCCTAATCGAATTCAGTGTACAGTCCAATGTACATGTTATGCCCACTTAATGTTCTTTATATCCTTGAGTCATTAAATAATTTTGCTTGTAAAGTGTATCATCCAGAGGAAGTCATCTGTGGGCAACTTACCCTTTCATTTCATTTATGTGTCTATGTTCCTACCATATGTTTATCAAAACCTTCTGAAAGTTTTATATTCTGTCATTGTTACATTTCCAATATTTTGGTAATATTGAAATTAAAGTGTAACTTTGTGAAGTCATTAATATTATAAAAGGCATTGGGAGTGGAGATTTTATCCAATTTTAGTATAATTACACCTGCCAATTTATTGTCTAGATTAAAGAAGGTTATTCTTTACTATAGAAAGTTATTCTAGACTAAAGAAGGTTTGTAAATTTGTCCTTATATTGAAGTAACAGGTCAGTTTAGAATAAGGTAAGGTGAGTTGTGCCAAAATTTGCTGTTAGGAAGAATTCTCTTGTTTTCTTTTCTGTCCTGTAGTCTCCTAACTTGAATTTTATCCTTTTCTCACTAAAATGCTTCCACTGAGAAGGACGTAAACGTAAAAAGCACAAAAAACATTTTAAGAAACCTTTTAAAGGTCTTGATCATTCAAAAGGTAGGTAAAAGTAGTTTTATGCCATGGTGTTGTTTATACACATTGCCACTTTATTTCTGACTTGGAATGTGAAATGAATGTCAGATAACAGTGTAAATTCAAAAACAAGTTTTAAGTTGGACATGCATATGAAAATATAAATAAAGACACTATTGGCTCTAATTTCCATTGAGTAGTGCCTTAGCTGTCCTTTGGTTATTAATTTTGAGGTATATGAGAATTTCAACTCTTGAGCTTGTATTTTTCTATTTTTTAATAGATAAACCAAAAGAAGCCAAAAAGGATACATTTGTGGAAAAATTGGCAACTCAAGTAATAAAAAATGTACAAGTAAAAATCACAGATATTCACATTAAGTATGAAGATGATGTAAGTAATTTTTATTTACTAAGTTTAAGTTAATAATTAAATATGTATTTTATAATATTCTTGACTTTTCTATATATGGATTATCTGTACCCATTTTTAAATCCGAGATTGATTTTTTTCTTATGAGTACACTACCATATCTTCTTGTGTTAGGCTAGTTTTATTAGGCATTTATGTATGTAAATATACTATAAAATTATCATGTGTTCCTTTCTGAAGCTGATATAAGAGGTTTTTGGATTGTCCTCTGTTATTTTTTTAAATTTTATTTTACGTGTTAAGACTTATTATAACTTTAAGAAACTAATTTTTGCTTTATGCTGATGAGTTGATTCTAAAAGGTGATGAAATAACTAATGTTAATGTTAATTGGCCAAAAAGTGACTTAAAACTCTGGTCACTTGACTGTAGTCTCATTCTCTTTACATTCCACTGAGTTGGATTGAACACCCACAACTGTTCACACACATGTACAACAGTAGTTGCACAGAAGAAACCAAACTTCACTCATAACCTAAAGTGTAACATCAGCTGATTAAGAACTGTTTAACTGGCTAATTTTAATTAAAGTACAACACATATTTTGAACAATATGCATTGCTTTGTTTAAAAGTTTGAAACATGTAAGAACTTAAATTTTTTTCATTTATCTAGGAACCTGGAAATGTTCATTGCTTCTAAAAATGAGTTTAATTCTTTTTGCTTTAAGTTTGAATTGAATTAAAGCAATACTGACATTGCTAGAATTTATTTTTCTTTTCTTCATAAGTTCCCTATGTAACTTGATAGTCATCAAGACACATTTGTAGATTTTCAAAAAATACTACCTCTGTCTTATGTTGACTTTATTTATGGAGTCATTAAAATGAATTGTGTTAACAAATAAATGTCTTAAAAAAACCTCACTCATAAATGCCTTTGTTAATAACAAACTTAAGAAAATAAAGTATACTCAACACATCATGAAAGGGGAAGAATTATCATTAAAATCCTATGTGGAGATAAGTGAACCTGGGTACACTGTTGGTGGGAATATAAATTACTTCAGCCATTTTGGAAAACAGTGTGGAGGTTCCTCAGAAAACTAAAAATCAAATTACTGTATGATCTAGCAATCCCATTTCTAATTTGTAAAATTAAACTTTATCATAGGTATGTATATATAGGAAAAAACCTAGTATATTTAGGGTTTGGTACTATTTGTGGTCGCAGACATCCACTAGGGGGCTTGGAACATACCTCCAGAGGATAAGCGGGAACTGTGGTATATAGCCAAAGGAGTTGAAGTCAGTATGTCAAAGAGATGTCTGCATTCCCTTGTTCATTTCAGCACTATTCACTATAGAGAAGATTGTCCATCAGTGGATGAATGGATAAATAAAATGTGTATATACACAATGGAATACTGTTCAGCCTTTAAAAAGAAGGAAATTCTTTCATTTGCACAGTTATGTATTAAGAAATGGGTGTAGAGAAAATATAATAATTTATCATAAAGATGCTCACTGGGTAATAGCTGTGGTTTGTAGGTAGTACATTAGCAACTGAGGGTTGTCTTTAATAAAACAAATGGGTTTCTTCAGAAAGAGCTGCAGTTATTTTGAGCTAGGTATCTCTAAGTATAAAAAGATGAGTGTGGGAATAAAGGAAAATATTTTGCCACAAGTCATCATATGTCTGATGTTAATTAAAATGACTTATAAAGCTATTCGTACTTCTCAACTATACCACATGGATTTTTTTCTGTTTAGAAAATTGTATGTGACTAAACTCTGTAGTCCCAGTTGGATGATTTAGAACATTATCCATTTCCCTTCTCCCTAGTTTCCTTAGTTTCTGCCATGACCAAACAATTCTATAAGACTTTTCTTTAAGATGTCTAAAACAGTGACACTGTGCACATTGTGGTATAGTTTAAGCACCATGGATTGCAGCTTGCATATTGAACATCAGAAATAGAACAAAAACTTAATGTTGACAGATTTTGGATATAGAGACTGAAGAAATTAAATATTAAGGATCTAGAGATTTTCCTAGAAGCATTTTGAAGTGTTAAGAAAATTAAAGGCTTAAAGAGACAGTTCATATTTCCAAGAAAGCCTTTTTTTTTTAATGTGTAAATTTAAGGAGTGCAAGTACAGCCTTGTTACATGATATACTGCATAGTGTTGAAGTCTGAACTTTTAGTGTCTCCATCACCCATATTATACATTGTACCCATTAATAAATTTCTTACCATTTACACTACTTCTCACCCACCCTCAAATCTCCAATGTCTATGATTCCACAAACTGACCATGTGTATTCATTATTTAGCTGCCACTTATAAATGAGAACATGCAGTTTGTGTTTCTGCTTCTGGGTTGTTTCACTTAAGATGATGGCCTCCAGTTCCATCCATGTTGCTGCAGAAAAACCCAAACAAACATGTTCTCCTGTTTTTATGGCCGAATAGTATTCCACTGTGTACCCTAAGTGTTATTAAAATGATTTCACGGCAGTGTTATCTGTAACACCTTTTGAAATTTATCTGTGAAAACATCTTTGATGATATACATAAAAAGATTATTCCTTTTTAACTGTCTAGAGAAAAGTCTTGTTAGTCATAGTTAGTGAGTCGTCTTCTAGTATGAAAAGAGTTCCACTGGGAAAGGATCTTACTGGTAGCATAGAAGTGTTATGTCTACAAAATATGGATAATCCCAGCCATGTTATTACTTGCCTCCCCTGTGTTTTCCACATATCCAATTGGGTTGTAACCTGTAAACACGTTTCCCTCTGCTGCCTATTGTAAAGGACATGGATTTGCCTTCACCATCAGCATATTTTACTGTTATCTTTTCTTCTTTGGTAGGTCACCGATCCAAAGCGGCCTCTTTCATTTGGTGTCACGTTGGGAGAGCTCAGTCTACTGGTAATGTTTGCTTTATTTAAAACTTCTGTGGAACCTGTAAAGTATTATTCTGAAGTCACAGGGTAAATTGTCTAAAATCAACTATTCTACAAAGAGCTATGGTTTTTTAAATGTACTATCATGCTACATAACTTTCTAGAAGTTTAACATTTTTAGTGATGCTATTATTACATTTTAAAATTATTTTTAATTGTCTTTCCATGTAACAAGTATCAAAATATCATTATCAAATACTTTGAAAGAAATAAAAGCTGTATCTTAAACGTGGGGAAAGTAGGGGAAGATGAATTTCTGTAGAGTGAAAGATATACATTTTTGTTATAGGTAGATGGAATTTCTAAATAGCTTATATATGTGCATATGTTTATGTATGTGTGTGTATGTGCACGCACTCATCTCATTGGGCTATATGTAAATTATTTTGATTATTTTATAATGAATTTTTCTTTTAATGGTCTTTAAGGGTAGACAGCCTATATATAGGCTGGACATTTTTTTTTCTATTACAGGCAACTAAGTAGTAGGAAACATGTTTTGGGGCATGTAAGTGAAGACAAATAGCTGAATTAGGTTTTGCTACGGAGAAGAAGATGTGGTTCATTTAGATACTTTTAAAGTTAAGGACAGTGAACCATAAATCCTACCAGACAAGTTTGCCTTATGTCTACTTATATGGAGAGGGCCTCAATAGGGAAAGAAGAGGAAGAAGAATGGAAGGGTGGTAGACTGGCAGAAAAACAGAAAAAGAAGGACATGGTTATGTGGAAGGCTTAACAATGTTGTGGGCATATAGAGAAGTAGAGATACACACGGAGTTGAAGAACAGAGCAGAAACAATAAAGAAAAAGAGAGCTGAAGAGACAAAGGAAAGGGAGTGAAGGAAGCTAGTGTTTAATATACTGTTTATCCTTTGCCTGTTTCCAAAATGACTTTGAAGTAGCTTTCGACCACAGAAGTATACAGTAACACCTTTAAAGAGGATAGAATCTATGTTCTAAAGGATAGAGAGAGAATTGTTCCAGAAAGCTGTAACTAATGATCGTGGTCATAAGGGAGCATAGTAACTTTGAGCTTCTAGCAGACAATGCAAAAAATACAAACTTGTCATATATCTCCTTTTGTCTGATAACAGATATACTGTTGCACAAGAATATGTAGTTTCCTTAGTGTTTGCTGTTGTTTGTCCCTTTGTTTCTTTGCTCAGACTCTTCATTCTGCTTTAGTTGTCTGTATTACTTTCTTCTCTTTGTCTGCCTGGTGATTCTACTCAAGTTTTAATACTTACGTGATACATGACCTTTCTTTCTCGTTCTTTTTCACTTCCTTCTTAGAATTTACCATTCCCTCTTTTATGCTTCCTATTGTATTTTATCAAAGACCTGTAAAATATTATTGTATTGCTTACCATGTTAATCTCCTTCTGTCAAAACCACATTAATTCACTGAAGTAGTACCTACCTTTTAGTGTTTTTGTGATGATTAAATGAGATGGTTTATGTAAAACATTTGGCACATTGTCTGGCTCAATTATTTCCTGTTTCAACTATTACAGTGGCTATTATAACAACAATAGCAATAGCAAACCTATCTCTTTTGTATCCATACCATTTATTTTTCTTTGCAATTACATTCTAACTTTTAAATCTAAAGTTATTGTCCCACCTCTGATCTAAATCTCATTTTACCTATCTGCCTATTGTACTCTCACTCTACTACTCCACTGAAACAGTTCTTAACAAGTTTCTCAAAAACGCCCTTGCTGCTAAATAAGTTTAGTATTTGGCATTGCTGAACATGCTGTCCTTGTAGAAACATGGTCATGCGGTAATTTCCATACCCTCCTGGTTTTCTTCCTATTACACAACAATTATTTGTTTTTTTAGAAAAGAATGTGTACCATCTTCAATAGTGTATAGGCTGGCTGTCTGTTTTCATTCATATCCAATTCTTTCCACAGTTCAAATTCAAATACGTATTAATCCAGTAATTATTTTCTGAATGAATGAACTCAAGTTAGAATCACGTCAATTCTCTTTTCATTGTTTCTTTGATTTTGTCTTATAAATATATGTAAAGAAATAGATAGCTAATATTAGGTAACATTAAATTAGCTTAAAGAAAGATGTCTTTTATTCCTAAATTATTTTGTTACATTTTACAAGTATTAGAGCACCATTATATGACATCCATACCACATTTCACAGGTATTCTCTTTTTTATTTTAGACTGCAAATGAACACTGGACTCCATGCATATTAAATGAAACAGACAAAATTATATACAAGGTATTATACTGGAATAAAAATTTTTGTTAGTTTCCTAGGTACAGTTAATTTATTTTCTTGAAGAAACATTGATGGAGCACAGCGTGCTGTTGGAGTGTGATTTAAAAGTCTAGGGTCTAGTTTTGGCCCTGCTACTTAGTGTGTGACCCTCTGTAATCACTTACCAGTTCTGAGATATAGGTTCTTTAGCTATCAAGTAAAGATACAGGATACAGTTAATAGGTCCCAAATGGTACTTTGTGAACATTAGATATTGAGATATTTTTAGATGTTATAGAAAAAATATTCTCTAATCAAGTAAGGTTATTGATTAAAGTACTAAGCTATACATAATTAAACAGGTACGTTTCATTTTATTTTAAACTATAGAGCTTTAAATATGGTAACAAACACTGAGTCTCCAAGAGGGATATTTTGTATGTAGCTTTCCCACCTTGTTGACCATAGACTCCTCTGCTACCACCTGTTTTCAGGAAACAGCTATTCGTATCTGCTGGAAGGATCATGTCTTTTGTTTTAGCAAAATGTTTACAGGGTTTGTTAAATACTAAATTCTCAATAAATATTTGATAATTGAATGAATGAGTTTCTTGGAAATAGTGTTCTTGAAAGCACAATTTAGCAAATGCTAGACTTAATAAAGTCTGAATAACATGAATATATTTTCCCCTCATTTTATATTATTTTCTTTAAAAATTCAAAATGGCATTTGGGTAATTTTGGAGTTTTTTTAAAATTGATTCATAATTTCAATGTGTTGATTGCTTGATCTCTTTTCATTTTTCTCTTGTAGCTTATACGACTTGATAGTCTTAGCGCATACTGGAATGTAAACTGCAGCATGTCTTACCAGAGATCAAGGGAACAGATTTTGGTAATATTAATGTATACTTGGAAGAGCTAACTTCACTCCCGCCCCCTAAATTTGTTTAATGTAAGAGGGCATTCATGAGGACAGGATATCAGCCATTTGTTTAACTTGTATTTTGCTAAATCAGAAATATGAAAAACATCCTTTCAAATCCACTATGTGTCTTCAGAAAAGCAGTTTTGTTTTTGAAGATCTTTGTGAAATCATTCACTGGACAGTGACATCAGAGTCCATGGTATTAAATTAAAACTGTATTTATGCTTTTTTACATTCTCATTTTGATGATATTCTTGTCACATTTTGATATTTCATATTACAATGATTAAGAATATTATAAAGATAATATTTCTCAGATATAAAACATGTATCTTTGACAAATGTTTTAGACATTTGTTATGGTGATTTTCTGAATAGTAGAAGATTAATTCAAAACTTCAGTGTGCTAAATCAATCTTAGCCATGTTTATTTACTTAGAGGATAAAGAAAGAACAATTGAATTTTTAGAACTGGATAAATTTCAGTCTTCCATCTCGTATTTCTCGGAAAGATACTGTAACATATGATTTGCCTTTGACTAGAATGTGTCTGAAATCCCAGTGTATGGATATACATATATGTGCATTTTTTCAGAGTCAGAGGGGACATACTACAAGGTTGTTTGTAGACATACTGAATTCTTAAAATTATCTGCTTCTGTGTCTTTATACTTGTAAATAATGCTCAGTGTGTTTTTCTTATTAACTACTAGTAACAGAGAAACAAAGATACTAATGTAAGAACCAAGTTTTGTGTGTGTGTGCATGTGTGTGACTGAATATATGTGCATTTTCTTTTTCATTCTCATTCAAATTTTTTGTTTAGGATCAGCTGAAAAATGAAATTCTTACAAGTGGAAATATACCCCCAAATTATCAATACAGTAAGTAATAGTAAAAGTTTATTTCATGTTATAGGAAGAAACATAGAAGTAAATATATTATTTTAAAATACTTTTCTGATAATGTTACTTAGTCAAACAAAGTATATTAATTTTATACCTTACTATTATGATACAGCATGTTTGGGTTATAACTAATTATTTAGGAATAGATCATAATACACACACCACTGGAGAATAGCAGATAGAGAAGGGCAGTATAGCTGTAGTTCATTCCCTACAGCCAACCTTCTTTGAATTCCATGTATCCTTCTTAGCTTGCTGTTGTATTCTTTGTTTTAGGATTTAGGTTTTCTTTCTTTCTTTTTTCAAAAAGTAACCAAATCTCTGAGATTCTGGTATTGAGGTCACCCTTATGTTACTACTGCAGTGTAAACGTAATCCTGCCACTCTAGAGAATTCTTTTTCTGAGCTTTTCTATTTCTTGGCAGCCTCACCTTTATTTTACAACTAGATCTCTAACACAGCTTCCTGCTTATTTGTTGATTTTTTCCATCTGTTTTCTTTATTTTAGTTTCATGCTATTGAAGCTACGGGTTTGTTTTTATTTAGTATACCCCTTTATGGTTGTTCTCAGCTTTCATACTCAGGTTGTTCCATATTACTCTGGTTCACTGTTGTTTTCTTCATGTTCTTTTGTAACTAATTGAATTGACGCTGGATAATAGTTGGCACTTATGTTACACAGATCCCTACATTTTATGATGATAAAACTTTCAAGTGCTGCTAGTTTGTGAAAGCATTTAGGTTCATTGATGGTAAAAAAATAGTTAAGGAAAATCTACAATTTCATTCTTAGGCATTTTCCATTTATAACTAGCCTTTAAAGCCATTGAAAATATTGTACAATCTTATGCAAACATATTTTTATATGGTAATTAATAGTTTTTATAGTTTTTTTTTTTTACCAGTTTTTATAGTTTTGATATTATTCACAGTTAAAATTTATCACCTTGCATTACCCTGTCATCTTCCCTAACACACCTTTTTATGTTACTTCTCAACCCGAAGATTATTTTCTTTAGTTGATTCTAAGGCTATGTACGTAATGATAATTTTGAAAATAATAAAGAGATGAGCAGATTCTTTTTTTGGAATGAATTTTATTCATGATCGTGTTACTAAATTTTGCTAGTGATTAATTAAGACAGAAATTTATCAGATCTTATTTCCTTTTTTGTATTAGTATTTTTAATGAATAATAAAATCATTAAATGTCTTGCAGCAAGGAAGAGAAGTCTAATTTTATGCAGACTGTAAATAACCAAGAGTAGATTGTTGTCTCTTTTATACATTTCTTACCTAGAAGCATAGGACTCCAATTTCCTCCTTGGAGATTTCGCTTTAACCATTGAGGTTATTATTATGCATATAAGTAGAAGCTTAAATTGCTTAAATATTTTTGGTAGTGATTTTATTACACATGTTTTTGATCATTTTTCTTCTAGAATAACAGTGTTCTCATAATTATTTATACTTGTTTATATGTAAAAGCATATAAACATATCTTATGTCTTCCCATGTAATACAAGTTTTCCAGCCAATATCAGCCTCTGCAAAACTCTACATGAATCCTTATGCAGAATCAGAGCTCAAAACACCCAAACTGGATTGGAACATAGAAATACAAAATATTGCCATTGAACTGACCAAACCTCAGGTATGATTCATGTGGATATTTCCAGCTTTGATTAACCTTGAATCTTGACTGCTTTTATTTGTGATTATTACTTCTCTAGTGGTTGGTGATTTTTTGGGGTTCATTATATTGAGATTTGACTGTTTAAAAATTTTCGTTTTAAAGAAAATGAATTTCAAATTTAAGAAGTAGTTTTTAAAAATTTTATTTTGTCTTTTCCTAAATTGTGGAGAATCATATCAAACTGTAGGGAAGGAAATTATTTCCATTTGGCTCACAATTGTTGATGGAAGATTTTTTTTTTTTTTTTTTTGAGATGTAGTCTCACTCTGTCGCTCAGGCTGGAGTGCAGTGGTGCAATTTCAGCTCACTGCAAGCTCCGCCTCGCGGGTTCACGCCATTCTCCTGCCTCAGCCTCCCAAGTAGCTGGGACTATAGGCGCCCACCACCACGCCCGGCTAATTTTTCTGTATTTTTTAGTAGAGACCGATTTCACTGTGTTAGCCAGGATGGTCTTGATCTCCTGACCTTGTGATCTGCCCACCTCGGCCTCCCAAAGTGCTGGGATTACAGGCTTGAGCCACCATGCCTGGCCTGTTGATGGAAGATTTTAATGTGTTTTTCCCTCCTCAGTTTTTAATGGAAGGCACTCTTATTAAATATTGTTCTTTTAATTTTTAGAACAGCAATGTTGGCAGCTTTTTCCACTATTTGTTTCCCAAGTGTGGTTATGTGCCCCGAGAGTTGGGGTGACAGGCTTGGTGAACTGGAAGTGAAAGGAGGACAGGAGATTTAGCTAATTGAGCTTTTTTGTACAATTCTGTTCAATAAAAATGTAATGCAAGTTGTAATTTTATATTTTCTTGTAGCTGTGTTAACAATGTAGAAAGAAAAAGGTGAAATTAACTTTAATAATACATTTTATTTAACTTAATATTTCCAAAATATTAATCATATCAACATGTAATAAATGTAAAAAGTTGTAATGAGACATTTTACATCACTTAAAATACATTTAAGTTCAGACTAGACACATTTCAAGTGATGAACAGCCGCACGGTAGGTAACCTTTAGTTAGAACTGCATTGGGAAAAATTAGAGAGGAGGAAGCTAGACTTGCCCCTGTTTAAAAATCTTCTCTGGTTTCGTGCTGCCTCTGGGTGTATGTTTCCCTCCATTTGAGCTGTTTGTCAGATCTACACAGAGTTGCTGTGTTGATGGTAAGATGGCTGCTTAAATAGCTTTATCTTGCTTTAGTCATGCAAATAATTTTTGCAGTAATTTCAAAATCAGCTCATAGCTAGCTACTGCTGAAACGATGGTCCAGAGGAAAAATATATAGTCTTAGAAACAGGCATATTTTATATCATAATTTACAGATACCATATTTCATTGTTTCTAAGATGTTAATTTAGTTTACATTTTAACATCTGAAAATAGGATGTATATATTGGTGATAACACAATTTAATTAACAGCAGTTTTCTTTTATAGTAGAACCTAAAATTATATTACAACTTAAAATTGATAGTGTCTTAAATTTGATGAACTGTAGTATACTTATAATTGATAGCATCTTAAATTTGATGAAATATAGTATATTATTGGGCTAACAGGCAACATTGTTCAGGGAATTTGGAGTCTCACTAGACTGAAAAATAGAATGAAATTTAGTCTTTATTTATATGTACAATGTAATAAATATAATTTTATTTTTGTTTTAACAGTACTTAAGTATGATTGACCTTTTGGAGTCAGTGGATTATATGGTTAGGAATGCGCCTTATAGGAAATACAAGCCTTATTTACCACTTCATACCAATGGTCGACGATGGTAAGTTAGAATTTGTTTTTTGTTTTGTGAGGAACATATAATCATATATTTAGTTACTGTCAGAGTTAAGCAACTTTCAAAAGCCAAGTAATTCAACCACTTTAAAAAAAGAGGCAAGAGTATTAAAAGACAAATAGTAAATATATTGATTACTTATAAAAACAGCTTTCACTTCTTTTGTATGTCCATATTACTTTTTTCATATGAACATCCACTTGTATTTCTGCTCCTAGTTTCCCAAATTCCTTTTTTTTTTTTGAGATAGAGTCTTGCTCTGACCCCATGCTGGAGTGCTGTGGCGCGATCTTGGCTCACTGCAACCTCTGCCTCCCCGGTTCAGGCGATTCTCCTGCCTCAGCTTCCCACATAGCTGGGACTACAGGTGTGTGCCACCACGCCCAGCTAATTTTTGTATTTTTATTTTTTTGAGACAGAGTCTTGCTCTGTCACCCAGGCTGGAGTGCAGTGATGTGATCTCGGCTCATTGCAACCTCCGCCTCCAGGGTTCAAGCAACTCCCTCCCAAGTAACTGAGATTACAGGCGCCCACCACCACGCCTAGCTAATTTTTGTATTTTTAGTAGAGACGGGGTTTCAGCATCTTGACATCTTGAACTCCTGACCTTGTAGATCCACTCTCCCCGGCCTCCCAAAGTGTTGGGATTACAGGCGTAAGCCACTGCACCCAGCCTAATTTTTGTATTTTTAGTAGAAATGGGGTTTCTCCATGTTGACCAGGATGGTCTCAGTCTCTTGACCTCGTGATCTGCCCGCCTTGGCCTCTCAAAGTGCTGGGATTACAGATGTGAGCCGCTGCACCCGGCTGGTTCCCAAATTCTTAACATTCAAGACATTCAACATTTTTCTAAAAGTTTTATCGCTTATCAGTCACCCACGTAGACTCAGTGTTATAACCATACTGGAATACTATTTCCCACGTGTCATTTTGTGCCTTTTGGATTTTGCTTTGGCAAACTCTCTTCTTTAAATGTTTTCTTATATCTAAGTCTATTTAAGTCAGACAATTTTACTGGGAATTGCTGAGCTCTTATAGGAAGAGAGTTAAGAGGAACAAAAAATTTGACAGCGTAAGTTCTAAAAAGTCAAGACTTTTCCTGTTTTGTCTTAAACCTTTATATTCACATTTATGTTAACAAAATTTGATTTTCAGGTGGAAATATGCAATTGACTCTGTTCTTGAAGTTCATATAAGAAGGTATACACAGATGTGGTCATGGAGTAATATAAAAAAGCACAGGCAGTTACTCAAGAGTTATAAAATTGCCTACAAAAACAAGTTAACACAGTCTAAAGTCTCAGAAGAAATACAGAAAGAAATTCAGGTATATCTTGCATATATATTAGTGAGAACTATTATTTGTCTAATCATCCTTTAATATTCTTCTGCATGTAATTTGAATCAAAAAATAATTTTAGGAAGAACAGAATTCACCTCTTTTTGAGAGAGAATTATATGGGAAAATGCAGAATTTTTTTTTTCCAGTTTTTCTTCTTTAAAAAAACTTTTTTCCCCATGCCAATATCAGATAAAATAAGGTTAATGTAAACAATTTGGGAAACGTGTCTGGTTTTTATTATAATGTTTAGAAAGTATCAGAGCTGTTTAAATATGTGTTTATTAGATAGCTATATCTTGTTTTATTAGTAAACATCCTGTATTTATATGGTAGTAGCTTTTCAAAATGCTTCAAATATTATTTATAAAAAACTTTTACTTCTTGGGAAAGAAGAGGTCTTATCTTCCCCCGTTTAAAAGTTAGAAACACGGCTGGGCGCGGTGGCTCACGCCTGTAATCCCAGCACTTTGGGAGGCTGAGGTGGGCAGATCACCTGAGGTCAGGAATTGGAAACCAGCCTGGCCAACATGGTGAAACCCTGTCTCTACTAAAAATATTTTAAAAATTAGCTGGGCATGGTGGTGGGCGTCTGTCATCCTAGCTACTTGGGGGGCTGAGACAGGAAATTGCTTGAACCGGGAGGTGGAGGTTGCAGTGAGCTGAGATCCCACCGTTGCATTCCAGCCTGGGCAACAAGAGCAAAACTCCATCTCAAGAAAAAAATAAAATAAAAAATAAAAAAATGAAAGGTAGAATCACACTGGATACATAATTTGCTTAATGTCTTCTGATTTCAGTTATAGAACTATTTCTACCAATGATTCATAATTTGAAAAATGAGTTGAATTACTATTTTTATGAGTCGAATTACTATTTTTCTGAAATAGTATGAAATATTAGAAAAAGCGTAGATATTAGAGTCAGATGGATTTGGGTTCAAGTACTGACTTGGATATTTACCAAGTGTCCTTCTGATTATGGACACAAGTTTCTCAAACTGCCAGGTCTAGTGTTCTTGTTCTCATATATAAAATGGTAACAATATCTGTCTTACAGAGTTGTGAGAATTGTATGAGACAGCACATAAAGCACTTAGAACACAGGTCACCCGGTTAACGTACTTTTATGTAAATGTCTCAAATCAGTTTCTATTTTATCCTACTTATTGTTTTGCAGAATTTTACATTCTTAAATATTATGTGTTTTGTAATGGCACCCTTAGTACAATGGCTATGTAATAATAAGAATGGGGGGAGTAAGAAGTAAGAATCGTAAGGATGGTATGTAAAACAGGTCCTCTTCGTAAATACTCTTGTTTTCATGTGCATTTATGTCTACGTGTTAATTATAAAGTTCTCACATAAAAATTATTTTCATACTGCATTTAATGAGGATTTATTTTCTTGGAAAACTTATTTTCTTACTGTAAAAAATTAAAAAACTTAAAAGTCTAGAATACATTCAGATTTATACTAATACTATCATTAGGTCACAGGTACTGATAATGGACTAGATATGCCTAGAAATCATAAACATTTCTTTTATCTAATGATAAAAGAATGATTAAATTTCTTGTTTTATCTAATGATTAAATTTCTTGTTTACAAGTGCCTCTCTGTTTTTTACAGGACTTGGAGAAGACTCTAGATGTTTTTAACATAATTTTAGCAAGGCAACAAGCACAAGTTGAGGTAATCATTTTTATTAGCTGATTTTATGTTTTAAACATGTTAATACCCCCTTTTATACCTAGGATCAAGAAATTGAAGTTTCATGAGTTGAGGTTTTTATTGCTTAATTTAGTCTCAGGAGAACAGAAACTGGAGTAATGAAAAAAAGCCACTAACATGAAGGGGAAAAAAAAAACCTTAATTTTTTTTTTTTTTGAGATGGAGTCTCACTCTGTCTCCCAGGCTGGGATGCCGTGGCATGCTCTTGGCTCACTGCAGCCTCCGCCTCCCGGGTTCAAGTGATTTTCCTACCTCAACCTCCTGAGTCGCTGGGATCATAGGTGCGTGCCACCACGCCCAGCTAATTTTTTTTTGTAGTTTTAGTAGAGACGGGTTGTCACCATGTTGACCAGCCTGGTCTTGAACTCCTAACCTCAGGTGATCCGCTCATCTCAGCCTCTCAAAGTGCTGAGATTACAGGCGTGAGCCACCGCGCCTTGCCACTTACACAATTTTATAATGAAAAATCTGAAAAACTCTAAAAAGAAAGTAAATAAAAGACATCTATAATCCTAACAACTTAGAATACTACTGTTATCATTTTGGCTATCAGTTTTTCTCCCATGCTTATATACCTGCTTATTTGTGCTTTTTTTCTCTCTCTCTTTTTTTTTTTTTTAAAACTTTTTCTTTGTTCCTCTTCCTTCCCTTCCTTCTTCCTTCTCTCCCTTTCTTCTTTCTTTTCTCCTTTCTTTCTTCCTTCCTCTTTCCTTCACTTTCTTTTTTTCCTTTCTGAAATTGGAAATGATCTACTGATAATGTTTTATAACTGCTTATTTATTGTTGCCTTGTGTGCAATGTTCCATGTCATTTCTAAGATTCTGTAACATGACTTTTTGGTAATTAAAAAAATAAATTACAAATGCATTATAACTCATTGTAGAAAAGTTAGAAAATATAGATAAAACAAAAAGAATCATCTCAGAAACGAAAAGTAACTACTGTTAATACCTTTCTGTATATCCTTTTAGTCCTTTTTATAGTTATAGATGTCCATATACTTACTCATACTTTTAAATGAGATTAAGGCATATACAGTTGACCCTTGAACAACCTGAAGGTTAGGGATGCCAAGCCCCCGCACGATTAAAAATTTGTGTATAACTACCTTCACTTTTCTTTTTTTTGAGATGGAGTCTTGCTGTGTTGCCCAGGCTGGAGTGCAGGGGCGCAATCTTGGGTCACTGCAACCTGTACCTCCCAGGTTTCAAGCCATTCTCCTGTCTCAGCCTCCTGAGTAGCTGGGACTAGAGCCATGTGCCACCATGCCTGGCTAATTTTTGTATTTTTGATAGAGATGGGGTTTCACCACATTGGCCAGGCTGATCTTGAATTCCTGTCCTCAGGTGATCCACCCACCTCGGCCTCCCAAAGTGCTGGTATTACAAGCATGAGCCACCGTTCCCGGCCTGTGTATAACTTTAGATTCTTCAAAAACTTAACTACTGATAGCCTACTGTTAACCGAAAGCCTTATTGATAACAGTCAATTAACACATATTTTTAAATGTTGTATGTATTATACACTGTATTCTTACAATAAAGTAAGCCAGAGAAATGAAAATGTTGTTAAGAAAATTAGAAGGAAGTGAAAATATATTTACTATTCAGTAAGTAGAAGTCTATCACTATAAAGATCTTCACATTGAGTAAGCTGAGTAGTGGGAGGAGGAAGAAGAGGATTGTCTCAGGGGTAGCAGAAGCAGAAGAAAATCCTAGTATTAGTGTACTCATGCAGTTCAAACCCATGTTGTTCAAGGGTCAACTGTACACTTGTTCATTTATTCTGTTATGCTTGCATTATGGCTAGAGTATAGACTTGGGAGTCAGGTGGTCTGGATTCTGATCTCAGCTTTGCCATCTACTAATTATATGATTTTGGGCTATTTGACCCCTCTGTGCCTTAGTTTCCTGATTTGTGAGATGATATTAATTAGTAGAACCTACATCTTAGGATTATCGTTAGGAGTACCTGATAATTCATTTAAAACACTTAAATAATTATGTGCACATAGTAATGACTAAATACATGATTTTTTTCATTGTCATTATCGTTTGCATTAGCCCGCAGAAATGAACAAAACAGGCAAAAATCTTTTATTTATATTGTAGTAGGGGATAAGGTTAATAAGTACTTCGATAAAAATAAAGTAGGAAAGAATACAAGGAGCACTGAAGCTAGGAAGTGATAATGATTTGCAGTTTTAAACAGTGTTGTCAGGAAGAGCCTCACTAAGAAGGAAACATTTGAGCAAAGACCTGAAGAACATGGGACAGTCAGCCAGAAAGATATCTAAGGGAAAAGTATAACCAGGCAGAAATAATAAAGTGTAACTGCTTAAGGGTTTTGGGGTTGGAACATACCTGGCTCATTGAGGAAGCTAACTGGAGTCCTGAGAGAGGGAAAAGTGGTGGTTAATGAGGTCAGAGAAGAAAGGTAGCAGAGGAAAGGCAGGGCTGCACGTGGGAGTTGAGGAGATTGCCAGATTGTGTAGCAGCATCTTACAAGCCATTATGTGGGTTTTGGTTCTTATTCTGAATTGGGAAACCAATAGTAGGTTTTGAGTACAGGATAATATGATCTGACTTAAGTTTTAAAATTCATCCTGGCTGCTTTGAAAGCAGACTGTGGGAAGGAAGGCAAGAGTGAAAACAGGGAGAGCAGTTAGGAGGCTATTGAAATAATTGAGATGAGCGGTGACAGTAGCTTTGCTGAAAATGGTTGCAAATAAAGGTGATGAGAAAGGGTCAGATTCTAGATATACTTCGAGGGTACAGCCAGTATTTCTTGACTGACTAGATGTGAGTTGTCGGAGACAGAGTAAAAAATGCCTTTAAATATTTTGACCTGGAGCAGTTGGAAGGATGGATTTGCTATCAAATAAGAGGGGGAAGATGGGAGAGAACAAGCTTGAGTGATACGAGAGAAGACCAGGAGTTCAATTTGGGACCTATTATGTTTTAGCTCTTAGACCTCAGAGGGGCATTGGAGTAGGCAATTATGTGGAGTTCAGAAGAGGAATCTGTGCTGGGTATAGAAATGTAGGAAGGGTCAGCACATGGATTTCTTTAAAGCCATGAGATTGGATGAGATCACCTCAGGAATTAGTATAGCTAGAGAAGAGGAGGGTTGCAAAGATCCAAAGCATCCATTGTTACAATCAGAGGGATGGGAAAGAACCAGCAAAGGAAGGGATTGCCAGAGTTGTAGTAGGGAAGCTGTATGAATGTAACACCTTCAAATTCAAGTGGAGAAAGAATTTCAAGGTAGAGAAAGTGATCAACTGTGACAGATGCACCTGATTTTTTAACTAAGATAGGACAGAATTGACCATTAAACTTACTAAATATGGGATATTTTAGCTATGACATTTTTCAAGTAATTTTTTTGGCACCAATTTCTTTTTATTCTCTTCTTTTGCACTCTTAATTTTATATTCTATGCATATATATAGATATAAATATATAAAATATATAGGCAAAGATGAAAATACCCATATATATTAGATATATATATATTCATACATAAGAGGTATGTGTGTGTGTGTATATGTGTATATATGTGTGTGTGTGTGTGTGTATATATATGTATTTAGACCTTTTGGTACTCTGTTCATTTTTCTCCTGCAATCTTTTTTCTCTCTCTAAGGCTAGATAATTTCTATTGATCTATCTTCAAGTTCTATCTTCCTTTTGTCATCTTCATTTTGCTGTTGAACCCATCTTGGGAATTTTTAATTTCAGATAATATGTTTTTCAGGTGTGAAATTACTATTGAGTTTTTTTTTTTTTTATAGTTTGCATTTCTCTATTGAAGATTCCAATCTTTTTAGTAATTTCCAGTGTGTTTGCCTTTATGTCAGGTAACAGTGGCTCTCTGATAGTTCCAGCTATCAGACATTGAAGTTATCTGATTGTTGGCATCTGATGATTATCTTTCCCTTGAGAATTAGTTACATTTCCGGTTTCGTTTGTTTTTGTATGTCAAGTAATTTTGGATTGTATTTTTGACATTGTGATTATTATATAATCTATGAATCTTGTTATAATGCTCTGGAAAACGTTGACATTTTGTGTTAGTGTACAGCCTAGTTAGGTTCTGAATCTAAGTTGTGTTTGCCTTCTGTGGATGGTGGTTCAGATTTCAATTCAGCTCTTTAAACCTTTGGTATGTAAGTTTGAGTTTGTTTTACTCATGAATAATACAGGGGTTAGTTTGAGACTTGCACAGGTGGTTCATGTTAGTTGGGGTGGCTAAAACCTTTGCTACTTTGGTTTGGGTTAGTTTCACATATGTGAAGCTTGTATTAGACTGAGATTTGGACAGGTTCATATACAGAATTAAGAGATAATCCCCTTCTCAAGCTCTTTCCCTGCCAGGGTTTTCTCGTATACATTCTGGCCTTCATGAACTCCATTTACTGGTTCCTTGGCCAGAAGTACGGAGTTTTTCTCAGGGTTTTAGCTGCCGGTACAACTGTGCTCCATGTTCCTCTGCTCTGCTCCATGGTGAGGCCCTTGCTCAGGGCAGAGCCGTGTATAGTAGTTTTCTATGCCTATATAACAAACTTTGTGGCTTGAAACAACACATAGCTATTATCTCTGAGTTTCTCTGGGTCTAGAATCTAGGTATGGGTTAGCTGAGTCCTCTGCTTAAGGTTTTAAAATATTGCTAGGTGTTGGTTTGGGACTATGGTATCTGAAACGTGACTGATGGAGAATCTGCTTTCCTTGGCAGAATTTAGCTCTTTGTGGCTGTGGGATGGAAGGCTTCAGTTTTTTGTTGATTTCTGGCTAGAGCTGCCCTCAGCTTATAAATATCATCTTCAGTTCCTTGCCTAATGGGCTTCCCAACATAGAAACCGTAACATGGCAGCTTTCTTCTTCAAAAGAAGGGAGAAACTCCAGCAAGATGGTCGCTAAAGTCTTGTATACATAACATATACATTGTACACAGAATCAAGTATATTTCATTACCTTTGCCATATTTTATTGTTTAGAAACTAGTTGCAAGTCATGCCCATGGTCAAGGGCAAGAACATTAGAAATGGGAGATTATGGTGGTGGGGTGGGATGGGGTGGGCACACCATGTGAGAAAAACAAACGTCATGGAAAACTCAGTCTTGTGCAGGTCACTTCTCCAAATTGTGACCCCTTCTACTGTTTGCCTGCTTTGCTTACTTTTCAAAATCCCAGGTAGATCTTTTTTATTTTTTGTTCAGAAGTTTTAGATGGTTTGAAGAGGGCTTATGCCACCATAGAACTAAAACTTTCACTGAAATTAGTAATAAAGAAGTCACTTGAGAGCAATTTTTATAGAATAATGTGGGCAGAAACTTGATAGGAATGGGAGACATTGAATAGGAACAGTATGATTCTTTGCTGTAAGCAGAGCAGATAAATGGAGCAGTAAGTGGTGGACAATGTGGAGTCAAGAGAAGGTTTTGTAACTTGCTTTTCTTTCTTTAACAAAATTATAGTGCCCATTTTCAGTGCCAGCAGAACCATTTTTCTGACATCATTTAAGATAGCTGAATAGAGGCTGGGTATGGTGGCTCAAGCCTGTAATCCCAGCACTTTGGGAGGCTGAGATGGGTAGATCACGAGGTCAGGAGTTTGAGACCAGCCTGGCCAACATAGTGAAACCCCGTCTCTACTAAAAATACAAAAATTAGCCAGGTGTGGTGGCACACACCTGTAATCTCAGCTACTCGGGAGGCTGAGGCAGGAGAATCGCTTGAACCCGGGAGGCGGAGGTTGCTGTGAGCAGAGACCACGCCATTGCACTCCAGCCTGGGTGACAGAGTGAGACTCCATCTCAAAACAAAAAAAAAAACAAAAAAAAAAACTGAATAGTATTCCACTCTGTGCATATACCAGAATTTGCTTCACTATTTCTCACTGGTTATATTTAATTGTAAGTGACTCTACAATGAATAGCCTTATCTCTACATTTTTTCAAACATCCCTTATTTTCTCACAGGCAAATTCCCCAAGGTACAAGTTGTTAGGTCAGAAAGTATGACTATTTTGAAAGGTATTTGCTGTTGCTGGGGATTGTTCCTATGACAGAGAGGAATGAATCAATTTAATTTTAATCCTCCATGACTTAAGTTGCTTTAGCTTAAATGTGTATTCTTAATATCAGCTACAGTTGCTTAAAAAGTGAAGAAAGGGTACTAATTATGAGATGCAGTAGACAAAGAATGATGGATGTAGAAGAGAATACAATTAGATCCATCTAACATTGATTTTTTTCATTGTAATGGAAAGTATGTAGGGCCAGAGTTTAAAATGCAGACAGAGGATTGGCTGAAGTTATTTACCATGGGCACTTAGTTGGACAGAGAAGGAAGTGAAGGCAACAAAGGGTAATTGAGGAAAAGGGAAAGGGCTCTGCATCCGTCTTCATATTAGGTCTCATTTATATATTTTTATTTATTTTTGGTCTCCCATATATGTATATATGTTTTGAAATAACTATAGGTTTATAATAAGTTGCAAAGATAGTTCACAGAGGTCCTGTGTACCCTTCACCCGGTTTCTCCCAAAAGTTACATCAATGTAATTATAGAACAATACCGAAACCAAGAATTTGACATCGGTATGATGTGTGTGTATAGTTCTGTGACAGCTTTCATATTTTTAAATGTTAATTCTTACTTATTTTTAAGTGGGGATTGACAAAGATAGGAAAACTTTTCTTCACTGTTCTTTGTTACTTCATTTTCTTCAAAGCCTTTCTTATTGTTTGAAATTAGTATTTTTGATTGTGTGCTTTCCTACTAATTCATCTCTTTTTCTCTTTATTATGTCTAAAATTTTCAGTTTATTTTGAAATTCCTTGAAATTTGTAGCGTGCTGATCACATCTTTAAGTTTTCAATGCTAATGCTAATAATGGCTTTATCTTTCTTTGAAAGGTTATTAGATATTTAGAGATTTGGGAGGAAGTTGAATGTTGGGATTTGTTGCCATATTATCTTGATGTCTCTTATCAGGATATTTTAAAAAGGTTAATTTTGGTTAATTAATTTTTTCCAAAATAAAAAGGCTTCTTTCCCCCAAAGTGTAAAAAAATGTATTATCTATTTTTATAAAGAATAATTTTTATGGTAGCTAAGAAGATGGTAACAATGAAAAAATACAGTTTAGTGCCTGCCGTTTTAAAACTTAAAACTATCAGTTTGGTTAAAAGAGATGTTAACAAAATATCCAAATGCTTTATAGCTTTTTCTGCATTTAGATTTATAAAAACTATTTATAAATTCATCTATTTATTAAGTCTCAGTATCTAAGAGAGGTTTAAATTTGAAGTCTCTGGTTGCATTTTCCCTAAAAGAATTCGTAGAAGATTCTTAAAAGCGGAAACACTCAGATGATATACATTTAATTGGGTGTCATTTCCAAAATAGCTCAGTTTCATCTACTTGTGAAACTGTTGAAGCAATTAATTTTCTGTATCATGATCTCTGCTGTTGAAGGAAACTAGTTTGTTGTCATCTCAGTGGTTCTGAATCTTGGCTGCATGTTAGAATCACCAGGGGAATTAAAAAACAAAACAAAAGTGTTCCTATTTCTCCACATCCTCTCCAACACCTGTTGTTTCCTGACTTTTTAATGATCGCCATTCTAACTGGTGTGAGATGGTATCTCATTGTGGTTTTGATTTGCATTTCTCTGATGGCCAGTGATGATGAGCACTTTTTCATGTGTCTGTTGGCTGTATGAATGTCTTCTTTTGAGAAATGTCTGTTCATATCCTTTGCCCACTTTTTGATGGGGTTGTTTGTTTTTTTCTTGTAAATTTGTTTGAGTTCTTTGTAGGTTCTGGATATTAGCCCTTTGTCAGATGAGTAGATTGCAAAAATTTTCTCCCATTCTGTAGGTTGCCTGTTCACTCTGATGGTAGTTTCTTTTGCTGTGCAGAAGCTCTTTAGTTTAATTAGATCCCATTTGTCAATTTTGGCTTTTGCTGCTGTTGCTTTTGGTGTTTTAGACATGAAGTCTTTGCCCATGCCTATGTCCTGAATGGTACTACCTAGGTTTTCCTCTAGGATTTTTATGGTATTAGGTCTAACATTTAAGTCTCTAATCCATCTTGAATTAATTTTCGTATAAGGAGTAAGGAAAGGATCCAGTTTCAGCTTTCTACTTATGGCTAGCCAGTTTTCCCAGCACCATTTATTAAATAGGGAATCCTTTCCCCATTTCTTGTTTCTCTCAGGTTTGTCAAAGATCTGATGGCTGTAGATGTGTGGTATTATTTCTGAGGACTCTGTTCTGTTCCATTGGTCTATATCTCTGTTTTGGTACCAGTACCATGCTGTTTTGGTTACTGTAGCCTTGTAGTACAGTTTGAAGTCAGGTAGCGTGATGTCTCCAGCTTTGTTCTTTTGACTTAGGATTGTCTTGGAGATGCGGGCTCTTTTTTGGTTCCATATGAACTTTAAAGCAGTTTTTTCCAATTCTGTGAAGAAACACATTGGTAGCTTGATGGGGATGGCATTGTTGGTGGGATTGTAAACTAGTTCAACCATTATGGAAAACAGTATGGCGATTCCTCAAGGATCTAGAACTAGATATACCATATGACCCAGCCATCCCATTACTGGGGATATACCCAAAGGATTCTAAATTATGCTGCTATAAAGACACATGCACACGTATGTTTATTGCAGCAGTATTCACAATAGCAAAGACTTGGAATCAACCCAAATGTCCATCAGTGACAGATTGGATTAAGAAAATGTGGCACATATACACCATGGAATACTATGCAGCCATCAAAAAGGATGAGTTTGTGTCCTTTGTAGGGACATGGATGCAGCTGGAAACCATCATTCTTAGCAAACTATCACAAGAACAGAAAACCAAACACCGCATGTTCTCACTCATAGGTGGGAACTGAACAATGAGATCACTTGGACTCAGGAAGGGGAACATCACACTCTGGGGCCTATCATGGGGAGGGGGTAGTGGGGAGGGATTGCATTGGGAGTTATACCTGATGTAAATGACGAGTTGATGGGTGCAGCACAGCAACATGGCACAAGTATACATATGTAACAAACCTGCACGTTATGCACATGTACCCTACAACTTAAAGTATAATAATAATAAATAAATTAAAAAAAAAAGAAAAAAACTAAAAAAAAAAAAAGAAACTATGATTAAAAATTACATTACCATTTTTACAAAAACAAAACAAAACAAAACAAAAAACAGTGCCTACCTAGAACCCACTCTCTCAAGATTTGATTTAATTGTTGTGTGGTGGGGCTTTGGTTTTGGCATTTTTCTCATAAAGCTTCTAGATGATTCTTTTGTGCAGCAAGGGTTGAATCCCACTGAGCTGTGGTATCCACAATAGCTGATTTGTCATTCATTTTCCTCTTGCAGTTTCAAACAGGGCTTGAAAATGTACACACTCATTCATAGCTTGTGACAAAAGTTTAACATTTTGCCCATCCTTAGTCTTTACATTCACCAATCAAACCTATTCTCTTTACTATAGAATTCAACTCTTTACTTGCATCTTCTCTTTTGTATTATTCCACTTTTTATTACACACAGAGGCTTACAATATGTTATCCATTCACTACCATTTTAAAATACTTTAAGTGGAAAAATTATTGAAATTTACTTATTCAGGGAATGAGAACATAGAATCTAAATTACTTATCCCCTTTATTTTCTTTATCCCTGTTTTCTGTCTTTGGTTATTCGTCTATATTTCTCTGAAAAGTGGGAAAGACAAGGAACGATAGAAAATCTACTCAGGATTTGTTGAAAAAAGAGGGTGAAATGAGATTCAAGGACTATTTTAATTTATATCCCTCCTTCTGCCATTGTCTTAGTTAGCAAGCCAGCAATATATATGAATTCTGAAATATAATTGTTTCAAATTAATATTTTTTTGGGTGTGTTCCCTTTCAAGGAACTTTTCATTTTATAAACATGGAGTTCTAGTGGCTCCTTAACTTAAAAATTTGGAAGTAACGTTGTTTGGAAATATTTTAGTTGGAACCTTAACTATATAGCTCATAACATGCAGCCTCGTCAAAATGCTATCAGTTGGTGTGAGAAGTATTAATCAACTAACAGGGGGACTACATTTAACTAAATTATGTTGTGAGCGTCATTTAAGATCTTGACTGGTTCAATCTTACGTAGCGTTAAAGAAAAAATGAACCATTATTTTTTTCCAGGCTATACCTGAAAATGAAGAGGGCAACATTCTTCAAGTAAATTTTTTAATTTTTATTTTTTAGGTGATTCGGTCTGGGCAAAAATTAAGGAAAAAGTCTGCTGACACAGGCGAGAAACGTGGAGGCTGGTTTAGTGGGTTTTGGGGTAAGAAAGAGTCTAAGAAAAAGGACGAAGAATCATTGATTCCTGAAAGTAAGTTCCAAGTCAGATAAGTTATTGTACAGTGTTAAGTGAAAAACAAAAAAACAAAAAAACAAAAAACCACTATGTAAATTATATTTTCCTGTTGAATTTTATTTTGAAATACATTTGAAATAAATTAGCTCAGTATAGCAAATATGTAAGCAGACACATCAAGCTGGAATATTCCTATGTTTATCTAAAATAAAACTTAGACTAAAATAAAACTTTGATTTTTTTGTTTGTGAAATAATATTTATGTCAAATTTAAAATGTTTAAATTTAGAGGTCTCAACATTTAGCATTTTTTGTTACCTTTTGCATAGATATTTAATTACAAGTTTCGCTTATGTTTTAAAATACTTAGGGAATTCTGAAATCCTTATATTAGAACTGAATTTCCTTAATGGTGTCTCTGCCTTTTCTTGACCTTAGCAAGCAAATAGAATATGTTTTGTCAAAGTGGTAGTATATTAGCGGATATTACCTGGCAATTTTGCTTTAGCATTTGTGTCTGTTGATTTTAGGATACTTGTTAGTTTGGTTCGTCTTTTTAGTTATATCTGTAAAATGGAAGCAATTAATTTCTTAAAATGTTTTTTCATAGGTATTGATGACCTTATGACTCCAGAGGAAAAAGATAAACTCTTCACTGCCATTGGTTATAGTGAGAGTACTCACAACCTAACTTTACCTAAGCAGGTAATTATATAAGTGGTTTAAAGGAATTTTGTCTCATTATACTATATTAGATTGAATTGGGTTAGAGTTACTGATTTTTTTTAAGTAATAAAAATATTTTCAGTTCCACTCTGCTACTTAATGGTTAAATGCTTTCAGTCAGATTCTCTCTCCAACTTTATTTTATTTTTATTTTTTTGAGATGGAGTCTCGCTCTGTCACCCAGGCTGGAGCGCAGTGGTGTGATCTTGGCTCTGCCTCCTGGGTTCAGGCGATTCTTCTGCCTCAGCCTCCCGAGTAGCTGGGATTACAGGCACCCACCACCCCACCTGGCTAATCTTTGTATTTTTAGTAGACATGGGATTTCGCCATGTTGACCAGGCTGGTCTCGAATTCCTGACCTCAGATGATCTGCCATCCTCAGCCTCCCAAAGTGCTGAGATTACAGGCGTAAGCCACTGCGCCCAGCCTCCAACTTTAGATTTAAGTAGTTTTAGTGAACTTAAGAATAACCTGACAAAAGTGCTTATTATAGTGCTAAATAGAATCTTAAAAAATTTTTATCCTAAGAAATTTTTTTCAAATTGTGAAGCATAACATATATAAAAGAGAAAGCAAAACCAAAATGTACTGCCTATTTCATTGACTAAAAAGGGAACAGTGTTTAATTATTATGAAGGTCAAGATTTAGCATATTGCTGTCACCTTAGAAGCCCCTACGTCCTCCATCATTGCTTCTCCAAAGGTAACCATTATCCTGATTTTTATGGTAATCGTATCTTTTATTTCTTTTTGTTTTTTACTACCAACACTGTTATTTTGTTTTCATTGTATGAATATACCATAATTTCTTATCTATTTCCTATAGATATATATGTTTGTGGTTTCTGGTTTTGGCTATTGCAGATAACGCTGCTATGAACATACTTGTACAAGTCTTTGGTGGAGATACGTTTTTTATTTATCTTGAGTTAAATATCTGGGAGCAGAGTTGCTGGGTCATAGGGTAAATATGTATAGCTTTTCTAAAAACTGGCAAACACTTCTCCGAAAGTTGTAATATTTTATATTCCTCCCACTAGTTACAGATGCTACATATTCTTGCCACATTTGATATTGTCAGGCTTTTTAATTTTAGCCATTTAAGCAGATTTGATATGTTCCTCCACTATAGTTTTAATTTGCGTTTTCCTAATGACTAATGATGTTGTTATGGTTAGGCTTTTGTGTCCTCACCCAGATCTCATCTTGAATTGTAATCCCCATAATCCACCCCTCACCGCCATCAAGGGAGAGACCAGGTGGTAATAATTGAGTAATGGGGGTGGTTTCCACCACACTGTTGTGATAGTGAGTTAATTCTCATGAGATCTGATGGTTTTATAAGGGCCTGTTCCCCCTTCACTCAACACTATTCCTTCCTGCCACCTTGTGAAGAAGGTACCTTGCTTCCCCATGGCCTTCTGCCATGATTTTGTTTCCTGAGGCCTCCCAGCCATGCTGAAAGATAGTCAATTAAACCTCTTTCCTTTATAAATTACCCAGTCTAGGGCAGTTCTTTATAGAAGTGTGAAAACAGACTAATACAGATGTTGACTGTCTTTTCATGTCTTATTGGCCATCTCTGTTCATGTGTGATTTTTGGTCATTTTTAAATTGGGTTGTTTGTCCTTTTATTGTTGTTTGTGGAAGTTATTTTTATATTTGCCTACAAGGCTTTTGTTGTGTTTGTGTATAGATAGATATAGATATGTACATTTTGCTATAGGTGCATGTATAAAATTTTCAATTTGTGGCTTGCCTCTTGATTTTCTTAATGGTAGTTATTTATGAGAAACAATTTTAATTTTCTACTGATGAAGTCTTTTTTCTTATGGTTACTGCTAACATTAGATCTGTTCAAGAAACCTTTGCCTACCTCAGAGTCACAAAGATACTCTCCTATGTATTCTTCCTAGAAACTTATGGGGTTCTGGGTTTTATCTTTAGTTTAGTATTCATCTTAAAATAATTTTTGTATTTGGAGTCGCATGTGGGTTGAGGTTTATTTTTTCCCTATGTTTATCCAGTTGTTTGAGCAGTATTTTAAAAATACTTCATTTTTTTTCTTATTGAATTGAGTTGTCCCTTTGGTTGAAAATAAATTGACTTTATATGTGTGGATATAGTTTTAGACTCTCATTGAACTCGTTGTCTATTTTTACACTTATGGCCCCAATCTTGATACTATGGTTTGGCTGTGTCCCCACCCAACTCTCACCTTGAATTGTAATAATCCCCACGTGCCAAGGGCGGGGCCAAGTGGAAAAAATTGAATGATTGGGAGCGTATCTCCCATACTGTTTTTGTGGTATTGAGTAAGTCTTGTGAGATCTGATGGTTTTATACATGCGAGTTCCCCTGCACAAGCTCTCTTGCCTGCTATGTAAGACATTGTCTTTGCTCTTCCCTTGCCTTCTGCCATGATTGTGAGGCCTCCCCAGCCATGTGTAACTATGAGTCCATTAAACCTCTTTCTTTGATAAATTATCCAGTCTCAGGTATGTCTTTATTAGCAGCATGAGAATGGACTAATGTACTTATTATTATAGTTTTATAAGTCTTAAAGTAAGACCTCTGACTTGTTTTTCTTTTTTTTTGAGACAGAGTCTCACTCTGTCACCCAGGCTGGAGTGCAGTGGTGCAATCTCAGCTCACTGTAAGCTCCGCCTCCTGGGTTCATGCCATTCTCCTGCCCCAGCCTCCCGTGTAGCTGGGACTATAGGCTCCCGCCACCACGCCCGGCTCATTTTTTGTATTTTTAGTAGAGATGGGGTTTCACTGTGTTAGCCAAGGTGGTCTCGAACTCCTGACCTCGTGATCTGCCCGCCTCAGCCTACCAAAGTGCTGGGATTACAGGTGTGAGCCACCGTGCCTGGCCTCTTTTTTTTTTTTTTTAAGAGTGTTTTGGCTATTTTAGGCCTTTTCCACTTATATGTACCTTTTAGAATCATCTTATCAGTGTTTTCAAAAGTACATGCTGCTTTTGTTAGAGATTACATTGAATCTGTAAATTATTATGGGGACAGTTGTAATTTTAGCAATATTGAATATTCCAGTCACATAATTCCTTTTTGTGTCTCTGACCATCTGTCAGTAATTTTCCTTCTACTTGAACAATGCCGATTATATTATTTTGTTAAATGCAGTTCTGCTGGTGACAAGTTTTTAAATTTTTTTTTTTTTTCTGAAAAATGTCTATTTTTCCTTATTTCTTGAAGGATACTTCTGTGTATAGAATTCTAGGTTGTTAATGATTTTCTGAGTTTTGAAGATATAATTTCATTGTTGTTAGGCCTGCATTTTCTTTTGTGTATTCAGCTGTTAGTCTTACTGTATCACTTTGAAGGTAATTTCCACCCATCTCTCTAATTTTTCTATTTTTAAGAAAATCTCTTTACCTTAGATTTTCAGTAATTTTACTGTGATGTGACTAGATATGTATTCATTTTTGTTTATACTGTTTGGACTTCTTCCTGTTTGGACATCTTGAGGTTTCATCAATATGGGAAAAAAATCCTCACTTCCCAGTTTTATTTCCCATCATTCTTTTATACTTCATCCTTTGGGACTTCTAATGTACATAGTAGGCTCTTTTCATAATATCATGTGTGTCTTATTTTCTCTGAGGTATTTCCAAGTTCTTTATCTGTTTATTCTTTGGCTAGTTTCCTCTAATTCTCTCTTCAGCTCTTTGTATATTACTATTAAACTCATTTATTGAATTCTTAATTGGTTTTTGTCTATTTCAGTTCTTGAATTTCTATTTGGTTCTTTTTTTTATAGCTTCCAAGTTCTTGCTAACATGCTGTTTTATCTTTTATGTCTTTGACCCTAATAAATCTAGTAGTCTGAGTAAGTCTAAAATTAGACTCTTGATGTCTAGAGCTCCTGTGAATCTATTTTCTGTTGTTTCTGCTGGTTTTTGTTCCAATTGGTCATGAATCTAGTTAGCCTGTGTGTGTGTGTGTACGTGTGTGTGTGTGTGTGTGTGAAAGAGTGTGTGTGTGTGTACGTGCACCAATCATTGTTACTGTAGGTATTGAGATGATTTGATGCTGTGCTGCCAGATCATGGGAGTTTGCCTGCTTCCAGTTCACCTTTACTCTTATGATATAACCCTTTAGGGTCCCAGGCAAAATAATGTGTTTTATCAGTGCTTTTACCTTTTGATGGGACCTGGTTTCCAATTTTGACCCTGCTAGCCTAGCTTCACAGCCCCTAGGCTGTCCCCTCTGAAATTTCCGAATACCTCTAGGAGAAGCAGGTCCCCAGATTCCAGGATCATCTCCCTGGTTCTCTGTTTTACCTTCAATCTTGACTCAGTAATTTTGGGGTCAGGATTTATTTTCTCAGTGTCTTACTAACTCTGCACAGCAATCAAGCAGATGTTTTTCCTTCAGCCACAGGATTATTCTGAAATACTTAGTTTGTTTCAGAAAAAGCTGCTGAATTGAATATGCCACAAAATGTTTTGTAATTGTTTCATTGTTATAACCTATAAAACTAAGAGAAGGCTGGGTACGGTGGCTCTTGCCTGTATTCCTAGCGCTCTGGGAGGCCGGGGTGGGCAGATCACCTGAGGTCAGGAGTTCGAGACCAGCCTGGCCAACATGGTGAAACCCCGTCTCTACTAAAAACACAAAACTTAGCTTGGCATGGTGATGGGCACCTGCGATCCTAGCTGCTTGGGAGGCTGAGTCAGGAGAATCTCTTGAACCCGGGAAGTGGAGGTTGCAGTGAGCTATGATTGAGCCACTGCACTCCAGCCTGGGCAACAGAGCAAGACTGTGTCTCAAAAATAAAATAAAACTTCAGAGAAATGAATTTCTAGATGTTTTGTAAGCATCCTATTTAAGTGGACAATTTTATATTGAATTTTCTAATTTATAGGGAATACATTTGTAAAAGAAGAATTTTTCCTTTATGATGAACATATGGATGCCAGAACCTACCATGCTCTATTTGTTAGGTTGCTTTATAATTCAACAAATTTAAATAAGAAATTATTAAAGAAAGTAATAGTTATTTAAACTTTAACAATTTTAATTTTATTCTTTCTGTATAGTATGTTGCCCATATAATGACCCTGAAGTTAGTAAGCACCTCTGTTACGATAAGAGAAAACAAGAATATTCCAGAAATACTAAAAATTCAGATAATTGGGCTGGGCACTCAAGTGTTTCAGCGACCAGGAGCACAAGCACTTAAGTAAGTTTTTAAAAATTTATTTCAATTTTTATTTTTAGTTATAGTTTTAGGCAAAAAATGTGGTGTGTTATTCAGGATTAAAAATGATTAATGCCAGCTCTTCTTTAATTTCTCTTGCATGTATATGTCAAGATAGTCTTTTTATATTTGCTTTTGTTTTGTTATGATGCTGTATGGGTATTTCATCATTTGTTCTGCCCTCCCTCCTTTCGTTTGTGCATATTTATTGGATAGTATTTAATTTATAGGCTCAATACTGTGAAAGCTATGGACAAGTACAATAAGTTTTTGTTTTCAAGAGATGTATGCTATAGCTAATAAAAGATATGCAAGAAGTTAATAATTCGAGAACTATATGACGTTAGACAGCTCTAGGGTGAGAAGGTATTGTAAAATTAAATGCCTCATAGTTAATGCTATACAAGCTTAGTTGTGGAAGAGAATAACTGAGCTAGGAGAAGGTCTAGGTTAGCCGAATGGAAATGACTAGGAGAAGCTGGAATGGAGTAAGAGGGTATTAAGGGTGGCATAGAAGTAGGAGAGGAGTTCATCAATGTCATGTGATCTTTTATTCATACAACAGTGATCAGAACTTTCACAGTATTCTAAAGTTGGCTAAAGTGAGTTTTTCATGTAGATGAAAGGAGTTAATTAAAACAACAAGAGCAGCAAACCAGATTGTGTGTAAGCAATTGAATGCCTGGATAAGAAGGTTGAGCTTCAGCTTTAGATAAGATGCATGGATGGTCCTGGTTCTCAAAGAAGTGTTTAAAGGGAAATTTGTATTTTAGCCCATTAGATTACGAAAGACCTTATATGTGTCTTTCCTTGTTCTTCATTGGATTATAGGGTAGAAGCAAAATTAGAACACTGGTATATAACAGGTTTGAGACAGCAGGATATTGTACCATCACTTGTGGCTTCAATTGGTGACACTACATCATCCTTGCTTAAAATTAAATTTGAAACCAATCCAGAGGATAGTCCTGCTGACCAGACTCTGATTGTTCAGTCTCAGCCTGTGGAGGTCATCTATGATGCTGTAAGTGCAAGGAGAAAGTAACTCTTTGTTTAAACCATCTTATACTTCTGACATATTCAAAAATAAAATGTAAGCATCCTATTTGAGTGGACAATTTTATATTGAATTTTCTAATTTAAAGTGAATAAATTTGTAAAAGAAGAATTTTTCCTTCATGGTGAGCATATGGATGCCAGACATTTTCTTATTTCTCCTCTTTCATATTTAACATTTATTTACTTAATAGGTAAGTTTCCTAATAGGTTTTTCTTGTTTCAAAAGCAGTACATGTTCAGGAGCTAATTTTGATTTTTTCATATGCAATACATTTTTCCCTACTGCAAGGTTTATTTATCTATGCTTATGTTAAATTTAAAATAATCTAGTATACTTTAAAAAATTCTTGTTTATTTGCCAACTACTCCCAAATTGTTACATGTTGACTTCCTACTCCAGTTCTTTTTTGTGTATTTTCTCTTTTCTTTCAATGTTTGGAACAAATTCAAAGAGCTTTAGGAGTGATTAAAAGAATTTTAAATATTGTTAACATGGAAAAAAGCATTGGTGTTTAGATGTTATTGGAAATGCTGGCTCAGTTTCTGTATCTATGGCTTTACCTTTTTCAGGCTATCTTACCCACCATCTCAAGTTAGTGAGCAATATGGATACGGTTCACTACTCATTGCATCACTTGTAGTTTTGCCCCACCTTGTTGAGATCCCTGATGTAATTTTACTTTACGATTGAGAGCTAAATTCACTGTGTGTGTGTGTGTGTGTGTGTGTGTGTGTGTGTGTGTGGGTGGGTCGGCGGAGGGGAGGCAGTATATAAAGACTGCAGAACTCATTATATTTTATAATTAAAAAATTTTAATTGTGGTAAAATACACATAACTCAATTTAACATCTTAACTGTTTTTAAGTTTACAGTTCAGTAGTGTTAAGTACATTCACAATGTTAAACAACCAGTCTCCAGAATTGTTTTCATCTTGGAAAATCTCTGATTTTTTAAAAGTTTAAATTTGGCATGTAGGTAAGAGCTAAATGGCTTTCTTCCTCTTAATTTTCTAAACTTCAGAGTGCAAGAGAATCTAATTACAGTATAGAGAAGTAGAGTTTCACCTTCTGACTAATTGGAGGCTAAAACTAAAAGTAATGTCTGCTGCTACATCCATATGACACTATAGAACATACTTTACACCTTAATGATATATGCACATTTGTTGCCTCTCCAGTAAGCTTGCTTAGGCTCTTCCTTTCTCCAGGTTCTCTTTTACTCCAAGGGGAGATGTAGTTGGACAGAATATCTTTGGAGTTCCACAGTTCAAAACTATAGCTGTTTAGAATTGAGGTGAAACTTTAAAGTTTACAACATGGAAAGAACTATGTGTAAGTTGATTATATTAAAAAATTTTTGTTATAGAAAACTGTCAATGCAGTGGTTGAATTCTTTCAATCAAATAAGGGTTTGGATCTTGAGCAAATAACATCAGCAACATTGATGAAGCTGGAAGAAATTAAGGAGAGAACAGCTACAGGTAAAGAATTTGAGTGTCTACATAAGCATCAGCTAAGTTTTAAAAGTTTTGTCTACTTTAATGTAAACATTGTGTTCAAAATATTATGTTGCTTTTTTTCTTTATTTTAAACTCAGACTGTATTACAGTATAGAGTGGACATGGCTTACTCAAAGTCAAATATACCTGTTAGACTAGGTGAGAAAGAGCATAATATGGGGTACAGACGATTCTTCCTGCCATTACAGTCAAGAAGTTGTGCTTCAGAATGAGCTTGAGGTGGAAAACCATCCTCCATCTCAGTTCTTAAGAAACTGTTCATCACACTGTGTGTGAATATAGTTTGAAAGATACTTACTTTTGTATAACATGGCCTCTGAACTCAAGCCAACTATTTTATCCAGTTCCTTAACCAAGGAAATAATAAATTCTTCTATCCCTACATAAAATACTAGCTATGTTGGGTTTACTATACTGTGCTATAATAAATTGTTTCCTATTGGCTATATGCAATTTTCACCTTACATGCTGAATTGAGAATCTGATTTGTGAGAAAAGCTAATACTCCTTTGTAATACTTTTCAAGTAAAATTCTTATTCTAGTTGTTAATAATATGATTACGTATTTCAACTTGACCATTTAATGTCATTATTTTTTACCTTCTTTAGGACTTACACATATTATTGAAACTCGAAAAGTCCTTGATTTAAGGATAAATCTGAAGCCTTCTTATCTAGTAGTTCCACAGACAGGTTTCCACCATGAAAAGTCAGATCTTCTGATTTTAGATTTTGGTACATTTCAGGTAGGTATATATGCATTTTTTTGTCTGCCCATCTTTGACCTGTTTGCTAGCTAACTCTCCAATAGTTTGCTGTTTTTTTCTTCAGAGTTCACTAAACTAAATGTAGACTTATTTTTTTAACCTGTTTTTCAAGCCTAGCTTGGAGTATTTTATATATGTTTTATGACTATTAAAACAAAAAACCTCCAAATTTTCTGTAATGGTAGGTGATTTGACAGTAAGGACTGGATTACCTCTGTCTTTTCCTAATTAGAAAGAAGCATTTCTGTTTTCATAGCAGGGCTTAATTGTACAGTGTTATTTGTTGCGTATATATTTTGACAATAGGAAATTGTACATATATGAATATATGTTTATTAAACCACTGTCGGTAACTAAGTAGAGCAAGATAACTTTTGGATTTTGGATTTTGAATCTCGTAGAAATCCAAGCCTCCAGTAAAAGGTGACAATTTCAAATATATGAGGGGACTTTGAAAAGTTTGTGGAAAAATGAAATTAAAAGATAAAAATAAAAACCATAAACTTTGTTTCTCAACATAAGATCCATCAAGTTCAAGACACTTTTGTAAGTGATGATACCAGCCGTTTAGTCCATCCCTGAAGGACTGAAGGTCCTGGGAATTTAATCATGTCATTGTAGTCTTTTCTACATTACTAACTGAAGAAAAATAGGTGCTGTTTATAGATTTTTTTTTTTAAGATAAGGAAACCAAAAAAAGTTAGAAGGAGCCAAATTAGGACTGTAAGGTGGGCACCTAATGATTTCTCATAGAAAATCTTGCAAAAACTGCCCTCATTTGATGAGAGGAATGAGCAGAAGGAGCATTGTTGTGGTGAAGAAGGACTCTCTGGTGAAGTTTTCCTGGGTGTTTTTCTGCTAAAACTTTGGTTGACTTTCTCAAAACACTGTCATAATAAGCAGATGCTATCGTTCTTTGGCACTCCAGAAAGTCAACAAGCAAAATGCCTGGAGCATCCCCAAAAAGTGTTGCCATCACCTTTGCTCTTGACTACTCTACTTTTGCTTTGACTGGACCACTTTCACATTGTGATAACCATTGCTTTAATTGTGATTTGTCCTTAAGATCATACTGGTAAAGCCATGTTGTTTTTTTTGAGACAGAGTCTTGCACTGTCGCCCAGGCTGGAGTGCAGTAGTGCAATCTTGGCTCACTGCAACCTTCGCTTCCTGGATTCAAGTGTTGCTCTTGCCTCAGCTTTGCAAGTAGCTGGGATTACAGGCATACGCTACCACACCTGGCCAATTTGTGTATTTTTAGTAGAGGCGGGGTTTCACCATGTTGGCCGGGCTGGTCTTGAACTCCTGACCTCAAGTGATCCACCCACCTTGGCCTCCCAAAGTGCTGGGGTTGCAGACGTGAGCCCCCATGCCCAAACCATGTTTCATTTCTTATTATAATTCTTTGAAGAAATGTTTCTGGATCTTGATCCCACACTTGTTTTTAAAATTTCCATCAAAAGCTCTACCCTTGTCTGTAGCTGATTTGAGCGCAGTGGTTTTGGCTCCTGTTGATTAAAAAGTTGTCTCAACTTTAATTTTTCAGTCAGAATTGTGTAAGCTGAACCAGTTGAAATGTCTGTGGTGTTGACTGTTGTTTCTGCTGTTAATCATCAGTCCTCTTCAATTAGGGAATGAACAAGATTAAATTTTTCCTCACAAATTGATGTGCATGGTCTGCCACTGTGGGCTTCATCTTCAAAATTGTCTTGACCCTTCTTAAAATTAGTTACCTATTTGTAAACTGCTAATTTCTTTGGGGTACTGTTCCCATACATTTTTCATAAAGCATTACTGATTTCACCATTCTTTCACCCAAGCTTCAGCATACATTTGTTTTTTGCTTCAATTTTAGCAGAATTCATGTTGCTATGATGGGGGGGTCCTTTTCAAGCTGATGTCTTAATCTTCTTAGTGACTCAAGCTAGATCCTGTTCAGTCATGTTATAAAAAGTTAGTTCAAGTTTCTTTTGGTACGAAACAGTTTTGAAATTCATGCATAGTTTTTTCATAATGGGCATTTTCCATCGACTTTTTGAAGATCCCTTGTATACTCCTGAATTGATCCTTGCTTCTACCGGGAAGGGAGAAAAGGCAGTACAATTTGGAGCTGAGTTATAGTGGTCTAATTATTCCTGTGGTATAGTGCAGAGAAGGAACAAAACGCTGCTATTTAATGGTGAAGAGTGTAGGGTGGGGGTCAGGGGAGCTGGACTATAAGAGGCAGTAATTCCTGAGATCCAGGAAGAGGAGGAGTTGTACATCTAGACAAGTTATTTGCGGCAGATAGCTCAAACATGAAAATGTGCTGAACACCTATTTCTCAACTTTAATAGAGGTGTATGCTGAAATATTCTTAATTGTTTACAAATAATTATCTGAAAATTAAAATGTTTATGCATTAAGGGCAATATTTTCATTTTGTTAGGTTTTAACTGACTAAATGCAAGATTGAAACCTAGCTAAAGTATGTTGATGTATGTGCTTTTCTGTTTTGGAAAAAAAAAAATTGAGATTTGTCTTTCATTTTAGCTCAACAGTAAAGATCAAGGTTTACAGAAGACTACTAATTCATCTCTGGAAGAAATAATGGATAAGGCTTATGACAAGTTTGATGTTGAAATAAAAAATGTACAACTACTTTTTGCAAGAGCAGGTAAACCATTATTCAACTTTTAGGATCTTAGGATTATGTTGGGTAGTTTGTGTAACATACGTGTATGTATGTGTGCCTATATATCAACCCTGACAACCATTTTGCACACATACTCTTTTGGCTGCTTAAATAAACCATGTAGGACACTATTAGTGTAAATTACCGCAACATTTATAAATAGAAATGGAAATTTGGGTAGTCATCTTAGGATACCTAGCTCCATTTCAATCTAAGCCTATTCATAGCCTATATTTTTGTAATGTGACTATAAAGCTGCTTAGAACACAAAATGGAAGTTGCAATTGATTCATGTTTTTCTGTCTTACTGCTTTTGGGATGACTCAGTATTATTTTCCTTGCTGCCTTCATTATTAAATCTTGTACTATATTAGCCTAGTCTTTATTTCAATAGTATTACTAGTATATTTTGCTTTCTACTTTTGTAGATATCTGAAAAATATATATCTACAAAGTAGTAGATACAGTCTTAATATCTTAAAGATAATTAACTTAATTATTTTCCAAAAGCTTTGGTGTTTTCTACGCTTAAGTAAATATTTTTTTAGACTTATTTAGTTTCTAGAAACAATACATATTTATTAATTATCCTTGATCATAGTATCACTTTGTGGTAGGTCAGTAGAGGAAAGGATAGTTATAGTCTCTATGTGCAGAGTTTATACACTAGTAGGAGTGTTGAGACTTATTAAAATGTAAATATATAATGCTCTACTTACTTTTCATGTGTTAAGAGCCTGTTAATTCCTTGAAGTGGAGTATTTACACAGACCATTAAAACTGCCTTTTCTTTTGTATGTACTTAAAAATAATTGAATTATGGCCGGACGCGGTGGCTCACGCCTGTAATCCCAGCACTTTGGGAGGCCAAGGCAGGCAGATCATGAAGTCAGGAGATTGAGACCATCCTGGCTAACACCGTGAAATCCCGGCGTGGTGGCGGGCGCCTGTAGTCCCAGCTATTCGGGAAGCTGAGGCAGGAGAATGGCATGAACCTGGGAGGCAGAGCTTGCAGTGAGCCCAGATCATGCCACTGCATTCCAGCCTGGGTGACAGAGTGAGACTCTGTCTGAAAAAAAAAAAAAAATTGAATTATAAGTGATAAAAGATTTTCAGTCATTGCCATCAATAAATATCTGCATAGTTCTCTATTAGTTATTGGAAAATCTGTTTTTGGGACCTTCTTATTTGAAGAAAAGTGATTATTATACTTTTTTGGTCATGAAATTTTGTTTGCTAAAACTCATCTTTGCTTTGGAATTGTGTACTAAGCTGGGTGTAAATATTGTACTTAGGAACCCCGTAAACCTCTTTTTTTCTTTTTTCTTGTTTTTCCTCATCTTTTCACTGTAATTATCAACCTTGGTCATTATTTCTGGAATTAAGGTAATAGATCCTGGGCTTTGTTTTTCCTGTTTACTTTGAAATGCAAGATGTTAATGTGAACATTCTCCAAATGTAATTATTTTATATCACAGTCTTTGATCTTGTCAGTCTGTATTTAAAAAGCATAGATTATTTAACTGATATGCTGAAAGAAGTAAAAATTGGTAATCATTGACTCTGGATTAATTTAGTGATTTTCCATAGAATGTCTGACAATTTAAAATAATATTCATTAAAAATAATATTTATCCATGTTCCATGGCTGTTTGTAAAAACCATAATATCTTAAATTATTTTTTAAAGAGGAAAACTGGAAAAAGTGTCGATTTCAGCATCCATCAACTATGCATATATTGCAACCCATGGATATTCATGTTGAGTTGGCCAAAGCTATGGTAGAAAAAGACATAAGAATGGCCAGGTAATGTATGAGCTTCTTGTATATTAGAAAATTAACAGGTGAAATATGTCTACATCAGTTGCTAGAATTTAAGGAAGCAAAGATAGATTTCTGTGGGAGACAGAAAAAAATAATGATTATTCCATTTTGCAGCAGAAATGTATTTTTAAGAAAATGTGTATTTGAATTATACATCAACTCTTCAGAAATATTTGGACTTTTACAGTCTATAAAAGTTGATGGTTCATGTTTTTGAATGAATCTAATCCAACACTTAATATCAACAAAATAAAATCTTCAAAAACATTAGAGGCTCTTTTGATAATGAAATACCATATAATCCTGAGAAAAAATAGAAAAGTAATTTTGAATTTAAATAGACAGTTCTGAAATGTTTATACTTTCAAAAAACAGATTTATTGAAATATAATTGATGTTCAATAAGCTGCATCTATTTAAAGTTTACAATTTGATAAATATTGCCTTAGCTATATAGCCACGAAACCATCATCACAGTTAAGATAATGAACACATCATCTCCAAAAGTGTCCTTGTTCCCCTTTGTATTCCTTTCTTTCCTTCCCTACTTAAATTCTCTTCCCCCAGTCCCTGGACAACATTCGTCTGCTTTCTGACACTATAGATTTGTTAGAATTTTCTAGAATTTTACATAAATAGAATCTTAGACTTTTAATTTTTTTGTTTGACGACTTTAATTCAGCATAATTAATTTGAGATTCATTCATGTTGTATGTATCAGTAGTTTATTGATACCCTTTATCAGGTGGATGTTAAACCAACTTTTCATTACCGATTAACCTCACTTAGTAATGATGAACATCCCTAATCCAAAGACCAAAAATTTGAAATACTCCAAAATTTGAAACTTTTTGAGAGTCAACGTTATGTCACATATGGAAAATTCTGCACATAAGTTCTTAACACAAGCTTCGTTTCTTGCACAAAATTATTAACATTTTTAAAATAAAATTTCCTCCAGACTCTGTGTGCAAGGTGTGAATGAAACATAAATCAATTTCGTGTTTAGACTTGGGTCCTATCTGCAGGATATCTCATTATGTAATACAAATATTCCAAAATCTGGAAAAATAAAAAATCTGAAACACTTCTTGTCCCATTTCTGATAAGGGATATTCAACCCATATGTATTATTCTTTTAAAATACTTTTGGACTTGTTTTGCCAAAATTTTATTACAAAGTTTTATATTTGTGTTAATGAGGGATATTGGTCTGTGCTTTTCTTGTTTTGGTATCAGGATAATGTTGGCCTCATACATTGAGTTTTCTGGAAGATGTTGTGTAGAAATGGTATTATTTCTTCCTAAAATGTTAGGTAGAATTCACCAGTAAAGTCATCTGGCCCTGGAGTTTTCATTTTGAGAGGTATTTAACTACAAATTCATGTTTTTTCATAGATATAGGGCTAGATTATCTATTCTTTTGAATGACCTGTGTGTTCCTAGTGTTTTGAGTTGTTTGTGTGTTTTAAGGAATTTGTCCATCTTAGTTGTTGAATGTATGGCATAAAACTGTTTGTATTGCTTTCCTTTTACCTATTTAATACACGAAGAATCTGTAGTGATGTTATTTCTCTTAGTCCTGATGTTAGTAATTTGTGCCTTTTCTCTTTTTCTGCTGATCACTTGATCAGAGGTTTATCAATTTTGTTGATCTTCTGAGCTACCCGGCTGTTGGTTTCCATTATCTTCTCTCTTTTGATTCTTTTTTTCCCCCTGATTTCCACTCTGATGTTTATTATTTCTTTCTTTTGTTTACTTAGGATTTCATTTTCTTTCCAGTCCTAGTTTCTTAAGGTAGAAGCTGAGGTCACTGATTTGAGACCTTAGTTCTTTTCCAGTATAGGCATTTAGTGCTTTATATTTCTTTCTCTGTAGTGCTTTACTGTATCCCAGTGTGACATCTAGCAATTAGGCATATGTCAGCTTGAGCTGTTCACAGCTTAGTCAGGAAGCCAAAGATAAACAACCGCCAAGAAGAGCTTTATGACCAGCACATAGCTGCCACAAGGCTATTGAGACAAATAAACCTAAGGCAATTACATTGAATAGGGAAACAGAATAGAAGCCCCTGCTAAAAAGTAAGTAACTGATAAAATCACAATGGTGATTCAGTAGTGAGTAAAACAGATGTCCTCATGGAGCTGACATTTTAATTAGAGGAGACATAAACAAATACAAATGTGATGTCAGGTGCTGCCGAGTGCTATATATAAAAAGAAATAAAGCAAGGCAATGGGATAGAGAGTGATGAGGTAGATACTCTTTGATGTTGATAATAAGAAATCTTTGATACCAGGAAGTAGTGTTTTGGTTTTGAAAGGTAGAGAATTGTGTTTGGAAAGATTTTCATAAAAATTAGTTAAGTTAAAAAGGTTTGGCTACTTAAGAGGAATATGTTGAAATTATCTGGAAACTTAGCTAACATAGAACTTTCGATTTCTTGCCAGTGTTGTCTAAATGAGGCATTAATGTAATTAGATTAAAACATGTCCAAAGTTTAGGCATGTTTTAATCTAATTACATTAATGCAGTTCTTTCCCTCGTTTGTAATATAGAGATGCTGACTTAAAACCACTGAATTGTATCTTAGATTTAAAGTGTCAGGAGGACTTCCTTTGATGCATGTGAGAATTTCTGACCAGAAGATGAAAGATGTGCTATATTTGATGAACAGTATACCTTTGCCACAGAAATCATCAGCCCAGTCTCCAGAGAAACAGGTAAATAGAAACAATAAAATGTATAAACCTATTTTTACCATTGTTTTAAAGCAGTGATGAAAAGTCAGTTTCAGGGCAAGGTTTATAAGTGAAAGGACCAAAAGTACAGAAATGAAAGTAAAATGTCTTTCAAATTTATAAAATGTGTTTTAAATAAAACTAGAGGGGGAAAAAGTAAACAAAAATCTTTAGAATCTTGCAAATAAAACAATTGGTATAAAATGTCCTTATATGTTAGACTTACAAGTTGTAGGTCACTTTAATTGGAATTGATCTTTACACAGTAGAAACGTTGGATTTCTACTTCGAAATGAAATTTGATAAAGCGAGCTCATGGTGATACCATGTGTCAGAGACCTATAAAAAAGATGTACTTTAATATTGTAATAGATAGAATGTAAATGATATACAGTACTAATAGACTAACTTACTAGAGGTACACTTAGTTTTGTCCTTGTAAATGTGGGCAGTAGACTTAATAATTTGTAAATTGTAGCCAACTATTAGTTGATTACACAATATATCTTGTTGGAAGATTTGTATATTGTGTTATGTTGTGTGTATGTGTCTTTCCATATCTCTTTATCCTCTATTACTTTTTAGTCTTCCTCTCATTTATCACATTTAATCCTGCTGAGTCATCGTTTTTAAGAAAACTTTTTGTATTCTATGCTAGGTATCCTCAATTCCAGTTATTTCAGGTGGGACAAAAGGTCTACTTGGTACTTCACTGTTGCTAGATGCTGTGGAATCAGGTAAGGAAAGTAAAATACTCTTTCTGTATTAAATTAAGCCTATACATTGTTATACAGAGATAACATTTTTAGAAAATAAGGGCCATCTGAAACTGCTGTAGTAATTTACTGGTTTTAGTTCTAGTTGTGCTACATTAGTGTGACTTTGAGTCCCTTATCTTCTTTAAGCCCAAGTTTCTGTCTTCATTGGATAAATGAAGGGATTTTTTTTTTTTTTTTTTTTTTTGGTAGTTGACAGTGCTTACTTAAGATTCTAAATAAACTACTCTTTTTTGGCCCCAATCTCTGCATGAGCTTTTCTCTAGCTCTGACCTAATTGATCTGTTTTAATTTTGAACTAGAATGTAAGCTTCATCAGGACAGGACCATGTCTATCCTGGTCATTCTGGTATCCTTAGTAGCTGGCACAGCCTGATACATGGTAGATAATACCCAATAAATATTTTGTTGAATATTGAGTGAATGAACTATAGTGAAAAACAGAACCATTGAAGAAAAGAACGTAGTGCTATTTGATTTTAAATGTGATTATTACGTGTCAGGTTGAGTCACTTGGTGGAAGTTTAAAAAAAAGCAGATATTCTGATGCTGAATATGAAGATTATATCTAATAAATGAACAGATTTGAGTGTTTCATGCAGTTTTCAGTGTACAATATCTCAGATCAAATAAATGTCTTTTTCCTTTAGAGTCTGATGATGAGTATTTTGATGCTGAAGATGGGGAACCACAGACTGGTAAAAGTATGAAAGGATCAGAACTTAAAAAAGCTGCAGAGGTCCCAAATGAGGAGCTCATTAATCTTCTGCTCAAGTTTGAAATTAAAGAAGTGTGTGCTTTTTTGTCTATAAATAGATATATTCTGGTTGTCACTATCTTGTAAGGTATCCTCAAGCTAGACCCAAATGTCAAGTATATTAAAAACGTGGTACTCTGTCTTTCCTGCTGCCCAACACACATGCACATACACACTCTCACACACACTCTCTATTTTACACACAAAAAGATTTTAAAAAATGAAATGCTTTTTAAAAAATTGATGTAAGAATGATCTGTGGCATATCTAATTTATTCTGGAAGAGCTTAGACTTTTAATTAGGACTTACTTTTCTGTAGAAAATTTTTATGACATGCCTACTTTAATTTTTTAAACTTTTCACTTTTAGCTAAATAATGCTCATTATCATGTTTATGATTTGGAAAAATGTAAACAACCTAAGTTTCCAACATACGTTTACAGCCTTTAAAAGTCATGTGGTAAAAGGAAACATGGAGAGATGTTCACAGTATATTATTATTTGGGAAAACAAAAAGATTATAATACCAAGGATATTATTATTCCATTTGAAGTTATATTTGTATGTTTTCTTTGATAAATGGCAGACAGTGTTCATCTCTGAGTGGTGAGATTACAGGTTTTTATATATGCCTGCTTGCTTTTCCATATAGTCCAGATTTCTGTAAAAAGTTTGTCTTGCTTTGATAATAAAACAAAAAAGATAGAAAATGGAGGTGTTCCTTATTGACTGTTTGATATGCCAAAGTGAGAGCATGTCCTAAAATATAATGTCAGAAATACTACATTTTAGCTGTGTGTACAAACCTAAGTATTATTGGTATTTGTTTGGAGAAAGGTATGTTCTTTACCATTAGCCTTCTACAGCTTCTTTCTTTCTCCATACTACATCCAAAATATCATTAAATCCCATGACCCTAACTTCAAAATGCATTCATATGATTGCTCTTCCTTTCTGCTGCTACTGTACTGTCCAAGTCACTGTAATCGTCTTGCCTGGATTATTTTGCTATAGCCTCTTTGCTTCCGTCTTTGCTTCCGTCAGGTACTCTGTTCTGTCATTTGCCAGAGTGATCCTTTAAAAGTGAATGTCAGGCCGGGCGTGGTGGCTCACACCTGTAATCCCAGCACTTTGGGAGGCTGAGGTGGGTGGATCATCTGAGGTCAGGAGTTCAAGACCAGCCTGGGCAATATGGTGAAACCCCATCCCTACTAAAAACAAAATTAGCCAGGCATGGTGGTGGGCACTTGTAATCCCAGCTACTTGGGAGACTTGCTTGAACCTGGAGGTAAAGGTTGAAGTGAACTGAGACTGTACCACTGTACTCCAGCCTGGGTGACAGAGCAAGACTTTGTCCCTAAAATAAAATAAAGTAAAATAAAAAAGAAAAGGGAATGTCAGATCATGTTACTACTCTGCTCAATATCCTACACTGACTTCAAATCTCACTAAAAGTAAAGGACTAAGTCCTTACCATGGCCTACAAGGCCTTACATGTGTAAAACCTCATATGACTGACCAGTTCTTTCCTGCCTGGCTCATTCTGCTTCAGCCATATTCCATTTATCCCTTCAATAGGTATTGATCATGTGCCTTTATTACTGGACATTATTTTAGATACTGGAAAATAGCAGTGAGTAAAGTTCTTGCCGCATGGAGCTTACACTAGTCTTATGTTTTTCCTTCTGTATACCAAAGCACATTCTTTGTGCTTGCTATTTCCTTTGCCTGGAACACTCCTTTCCTGCATGGCTTGATTTTTTCTTTTTCTTTTTCTTTTTTTTTTTTTAACTTATTTCAGGTATTTGTTCAATTGTCATCTTATTGGAAAGATCTGACCAACCAAGACAAGATAGCAACCTTCATTTTCTCCAACTTTCCCTAGAATGTAAACTTCATGGTGATAAAGAATGTCTTAATTTGTTTTCTGTTACCGTAACAGAATACCTCAGCCTCCCAAGAGGCTGGGATTACAGGCACGTACCACCACACCCAGCTAATGCTTTGTATTTTTTATGGAGATGTGGTTTCACTATGTTGCCCAGGCTGGTCTTGAACTCTCAGGCTCAGGTCATCTGCTTGCCTTGGCCTCCCCAAGTGCTGGGATTACAGGCGTGAGCCACTGCACTTGGCCTTTTCTTTAAGTACTTTTAAAGTGTTATCTAAGTATGTAATTATAACATCTGCTAATAATATTATTTTTTGCCTTTCTTCAGTATTTATGTTATTCTGGTTATTATTGCGGCCTATCAAGTTAAATAGCTTAAAACAACTGTTTTATTTTGCTTACAGGTTTGTGGGTTAGGAATTTTGGAAGGGTTCAACTGGGTAATTTTGTGTGTAGTCTTTCATTTGGTTGCATTCTGATGTTGACTGGGGCTTCTGTCATCGGAAGCCTCAAACTGGATGTCCATGCGGCTCACTTATGAGGCTTGCAGTTGATACTGGCGGTTGGCTGGGAGCTCAGCTGTAACTGTTGACTGAAACACCTACTTATGGCCTCTCAGCATGGTAAAAGCCATGGTAGTCTGAGTAGTTGAACTTTTTACATGGTGGCTGGCTTCCCCCAGTATGAGTGTTCCCAGGTGGGAGTTTCATGGTCTTTTTTGACACCAGAAGTCCTTATAGTATCAATTCCTTTCTACTCTGTTGATTTAAGCATTCACAAACCTGCCCATATTCAAAGGGTGGAGACAAAGATCTATACCTTTTCATTAGAGTATCAAAAGTACTTCCATCTTTTAAAAATTACAGTGTTTTATTTTTTATTAGCTAAATATACAGGCTGTCATTTCCAGAGTTAAATAGTAGTATGATAGTGAACATCTTTCTTCCTACTTTAATGGGGATGCTTTTAAAAAAATTACTAAACATGATTTTTGCTTTGAAATACAGGTTTAAGAAAATCATACTAAGGAAGAATCTATACATTCCTATTTTACTAAATTAGAAAAAATAAGTTAAATTCCGTCATGATTTTTAAATAAATGTACTTATATTCTCAAGAATCGAATTTAAGTTGGTAATTTCCAATTATATTAAATAGCTAAGGGACAGAAGCATATGAGCAAAATTACTGTTCTTTTGGTGATGTGTATGGAGAAAGATTTTGTTTTCATTATTTTAAGTATGATTCAGACTTCTTATCAACTTTTCATTGGCTCTAATTCTTTTAGGTGATTTTGGAATTTACTAAACAGCAGAAAGAAGAAGATACAATTCTAGTATTTAATGTTACTCAGTTAGGAACAGAGGCTACAGTGAGAACATTTGACTTAACTGCGGTATCTTATTTAAAGAAAATCAGCTTGGATTACCATGAAATTGAAGGTAATAGCCATAAAAATAGAAATAATAACCTATAATAAAGGTAGCACTTTGGAGTATCTGAAACACTTTCATTTATATTGTATTTATAATAAATAATGGCTGTACTCTTCTAAGCACTTTACAAGTAATAATATTTATACTTTGGGTTGGAATCCTTGGATACAGAAAACTGACTGTATAAATACCTATGTTTTATAACTTTTTAATAGTTGAAACTAAAACAAATCTCAATTTAGAAGAAAAATATTTTATGTGTTAGTAATTTCTATAGGACCTGTGTTAAGATAAAGTTTACATTATTGTCTTGAGGAAAAAAAATATAAATAATAAATTTTGTAAGCTATTTTTTCCTTAAGTGAAGGTTATGCCCTTGGAAGTCAAGGGAAAATTTTGAGATCTCTCAGAAGCAAGAGTTAAAGAACTGCAAATAACAAAAGATAGATAAAATGGTGGACAAATTACTTCTCCCTCCATAGCTTTTGGAGGCAGTTCCTTGGTACATCTACTGAAGGATATAAAGAACATCTGGTAGTACCTGTTGTTTTTAAGTTAAAAAGGAGTTTAACAGTTCTCTTTTAAGGAAAAAAAACAAAAACAAAGCTTTCCTCTTTTAAGCCATCTCTCACAGTTTAAACAAAAGGAAATTATTTAAATTTCTTTAATAGAAGTAAAATAAATTATTTGTCAGAATTTTAGAAGTCACCTGTGAAATCAGGTGAAAATAAATATGCATGTTTTTAAGTAAGTTGGATGTCAGAGGTAACAATCTGGATTGGTTAATTTCTTCAACAGTGATGGCCTTTGTATTTAATAACTATGACAACATGCAAAGATTTTCTTTTAAAGCTTAATTAACAAATTTTAAAAAATCTAAAAAAAGTTTCAGATTACAAAAGAGCAATTTATTTGAAACACTTTTTTTTTTCCTTTTTCTTTAGGATCCATAAAGAAGCCCCTTCACTTGATTAGCTCTTCTGACAAACCTGGATTAGATCTTTTGAAAGTGGAGTATATTAAGGTACGGGCTATAGAATGATTATATATTTATTGTGTACTCCAAACGACATCTCTGGATGGAAAAATGTGACAATAAGTTACTAATGGCTCTGGATGTGTATCACAGTTTCTAATTATAGGGAAATCTGTTTTTTTTTTCATTTGTACACCTTCTTTTCTTTCACTTAAGTACAGGGCCATTATACAAAGTCACTAAACTTCTTGTTGCCAGAGGTGGAAGCCTGGGATGAAGTAGGTACCATTTGTCCTCTAGGGCACACCCACATACCTATACTGATTATAGGTCATATATAGGTGACATTTGGCTGAGTATGCTGCATCAAAAGGATAAAGTCATATTAAATTGGGTTCAGAAGAGAAATGCCAGGAATAGGAAGGGCCACAAAAATATTTCATATGAGAAACACTGAAGGAACTGATGGTATTTAGCTGACTTCAAGATTAGTTGATTTGTTTAATTGGTCAGCAGCTATTTATTGAATACCTCTGGATGTGTTTTTGGATGTCTGTACTGTTAGGTGCTTGGGATACAGAAATGAAAAACATTGCCTGTTCTCAAGAAAATTGTACATGAGTAGGGAGATAACACACGTAAATAATAATTAGAATAAAATGTGATTGATTCTCTAATAAAGAAAAGCACAAAGCATTATTGGAACAGAGAGACAGGGAATTGGCAAGGCCAGAAAACTTCTCACAGGAGGTAAATCTTTGAGTTTGAATTTGTTTGTGTTTCCAAAGGATAGAAAGAACTATGCGGACCAATGGTTAGTTATGATGAGAGATAGATTTTTGACTCAGTGTGAAGACCTTATTAAATAAAAGCTTTCTAAAGATTAGATTTGTAAAGAAACAAGGTTTCTTTTACTGGAGATATAAAAAAAATAGACTTGCTAAAGACTTTATGGAGGGATTTAAGCATTAGGTGATAGATGGGCTACGTGACCTTTACACCTTACAACCTTCAGAGTTTGTCATTCTGATTCCTAGCTGCAGTTTCCCAGAAGTGAATATTCTCCCATGTTTGAAGAGAAGAACACATTTGCGCTATTATAATAAATACATTATTTGGGTGTAACTTTAAAATAATGGCAATAAAATTAAATATACAATGTATGTAAAATACATTTATAACTATAAATGAATTAACCAGAGATCATAAATAAGTGATTTATTTACTTTGATCCTAGTACCTTCTTTAGAACTTTTATTTCTTTTTTCAGGCTGATAAGAATGGACCTAGTTTTCAAACTACTTTTGGAAAAACTGAACAAACAGTTAAGGTAAGAAATTCTGTTAAAGGAATTTATCCTGTTTGAAAATAACCTACTCTCGAAACCTCTAGTATCATTTGAGGAGTATTGACTGGGTAATTTGATGACATAAAGGACCAGTAAGAGTTATAAATAACCTCATCGATACTTACCATGCTCTGTGTTTATGATTCAGCTTAGTAAAGCTGTTGTTTTATTATATCACATCCTAACGTCCTTAAAAGTTTCCGTATTATTTCTGAATTAGGGAATGCTATAGACAAAAGAACTTTGATGTACAAAGAACTAAAAGGTTTCTAAACTAGCCAAACTAGATAGCATTGTTTGATGTACAGGTGAAAAAGTGTATAAAATATAAGGAGAGATGTTGAGCAGTTTTGAATCCATACTACTTACGTAGTAACTTAGAGTAAGAGGAGCAAAATGTACCTATGAGTAACTAAAAAGAAGAGGAGAGAGTTGAGTTTTAGCTCACACTTTTTTGAGAGGTGGGGGAATCTGTTTTAATATTGTGAACCTTTTATTATTTTTATATCCATTTAGTGTTATGAGAAAATGAAAAGAAATTCATTTTTATAAACAGAGCTTTTTATTTTATATTAATGAAAACTACCCATTCTTGAAATCAATTTGTATTGCTATCTTAGCTTTCTAGAGTGTTTGTTTTAAAAAAAAAAAGCAGTACTTTTTCCCTACACGTTATATATTGTGTTTCTTTTTAAATGATGAGACCATTATTGTGATTTGAAAAGATCACTTAGTAACCCATTCATAATTGTCCTTTTTATATTTAAATCTCACAGATGCAACCTTTGAAATCATTTCTAGACATAGTAGTAGCACATGGTGGTTCTGGGATTTTGCCTTTTTACTTATAATTTTATATAATCATAATTGTCCATTGAAGATCCAAGATGCCATCTATATGTTGAATATCAGGATAGTCATGAGAAGCGGAGTATAGATTTCATAACCATTATGCTTGGGAAATGGAGTAATTAGGTTGCTGTAATATTCTGATGTACCTCTGAAGTGTGTAAGTGTAATTTGTCTCCATATATTCCCTGTTTAAGGAGATTGTGAATCTTCCTCTCTTTACTCTTCCTTCTAAGTGGTGGGAAGCAATGATATAAGCCCACCTGAGAATCTTTTGGATCTATCGTGGAGACTACAGGTTATAATTGACTGTGGGAAACTAATTTTCTCTTTAAAACATTTTTAGGTGGCCTTTTCATCTTTAAATCTGTTGCTGCAAACACAAGCTCTTGTCTCTTCTATTAATTACCTCACAACCATTATTCCTTCTGATGATCAAAGCATAAATGTTGCCAAGGAGGTACAAATTTCAACTGAAAAACAACAAAAAAATTCAACTCTGCCAAAAGGTATGAACCATACATTTTTGTTTTTTGTTAGCAAGGGTTTTAGAATTCTAAAGCTAAATGAGGAATACTAGAGGTTATCTGACTCAGTCATTTAAATAAAATTTTCCCCTTTTCTTCAAATTAAATTATATGCAAGCACCTGATATATAAGGCATATGTAATCAATACTGTTGTTTTTAAAAATGTTTGTTTTTGTTCTTATTTTGGTGGTGGTATAGGAAGCCTTTAGGTAGGTAATAGGGGGAGACGACCTGTATTTATACTGAGCTGTTCCCTCTCAGTGGCTGCTGAAGGGGCTTTGTAAGGAGTGAGTCTTTCCATTTTACACATAAGGAAATTAAGGCTCAGAGACACAAAGGTAGGGAAGGGTTCAGGAGTAGCATCTAATTGGCCAAGAGCCCAGATTTTGGATCTGAAAGAACTCAGTTCAGATCCTGATTTTGCTACTTCAACCATGTAACCTTAGGCACATTATTTAACTTTTCTGAGGTTCAGTGTCCTTATTTATTTATTTTAGTTTTTTTTCTTGCTTTTAAATTATAAAACTAATATCTCACTATTAAAAAAGCAAACTTTACAGAATATATAAAGCAAAAAAAGTATTTGAATCGTTAAGAGTTGGAGAATGTTATAATTTTTTTTTAACATAGCAGTGGTTCACTTAATATAGCAATTAAAGCTTAATAGAATGTAGATGATTAAAATCTCACTGTGTGACAGATGCTTTGTTTTATTTTTAGTGATTGTATCCTCCAAAGATAGTGACATTATTGGCTTCAGGCTGTTTGCGCAGTTGAATGCTTTCTGTGTCGTTGTTTGCAACGAAAAGAACAATATCGCTGAAATCAAGATTCAAGGTAAAAGTTCACACGGTATTAAAAATTGGCGAAAAAATAAACTTTTCCTTCTTGTTTTTTCTTTGCAGTGCTAAAGAATGTACAAATAAAGAGCTCTGAGCTGTGAAAGCTGAAAAGACATAATTGGATTGTATGCTTTCTTCTCTTTGGGATATAGATATTGGTCAGAATCTGACCATCCCAATTGAACTCACACATATCCTGGTGTTTGGGACCTTCCTGAGAGTTATCTAGGAAGTAGAAAAGGGATACTGATGTCAATGTAGGGATGGTGTTGATGGGCTAGGAGAAGTCTCAGTCTAGATTTTAGGTGAAGGTCTATGGACATGCTTTGTAGTAACTTTTTAATCTTTTTTTAAAATATATGATTTTTATACATAATATAGTTACGTATTTGTCTTTATTTATCTTTCCTTATGAAAAGCAATCTTATAATGAATGACAATATCTGTGAGGCCATTATGTTCTTTTAGGTAAAAGCTGCCAGAACTCATCTAGCTTTTCCTCTGGCTTACTTTTACTAGCTGGTTGTGACCTGGTAAAGAATATATTGAATATGTTTAATGAAATTTTTTAAGAACCTAAAAACTAGAAAACTAGGGGCTTTTTTCCTTTGTCCTTTCCAAAATGGCAGTGCATCTACTAGTCTGAATTTGATTTGTGTAACTTTTATAGTTTCCATGTAAATGACTGGATGTGAGGTATAAAGGATAATTTACTTAAATTCTGAGATAATCTATTTGTGCTAGATGTGTTTCTTCCCCTGATTGAAAATTCAGATAATTATTGTTTAACACATTTATAGGTTTTGGTGTTTATATAACCAAAAATCTCTAATATTGCAACTTATTTATCCATTGGGAGTTGAAACATTGCTAAATTTAAAAAAGTCACCCCAAAATAAAATAATGTAATGGAAAGAAAGATCTTATTTATGGTAGATCTGTAGAAATTATGATAATGCACTTTCTTTTTCAGGCCTGGATTCCTCCCTTTCTCTCCAGTCAAGAAAACAGTCACTTTTTGCCCGACTAGAAAATATTATTGTCACAGATGTTGATCCGAAGACAGTTCATAAGAAAGTAGGTGATTGTAAACAGATAGTTAATATTCTTTAATGACTGAATATGAGATTCTATTGTAAAATGTGTTTTATTTTAAAAACATTAATGAAATATACTTCAATAGAAAAATGTTTTTATAAAGATTAAAATATAAAAACCCTTTTGTAAATGGGGTTTTATTTTGTCATTACCTTCCCAGATAGAGTATATTCAAGTCTCTGTTTTTCAGGCTGTGTCAATAATGGGAAATGAAGTTTTCCGTTTTAATTTGGATTTGTATCCAAATGCTACTGAGGGAGATTTGTATACTGACATGTCCAAAGTGGATGGTGTGCTGTCTCTGAATGTTGGCTGTATTCAGATCGTCTATCTTCATAAATTCCTTATGTCACTTCTGGTAAAATAGTTACTTATATATTGATTTTTCAATTTTGAAATACTTTTAAAAGTGTGATAATTATGATGACAAATGTTACAAACCTTGGATTTTAGAGTGGGCATTATTTTAATTATAGATGGTATTTATGCATGAATGTAGAGATCAAAACCCGCATTTAACAGTTGAAATCTGAACATTTAATGATTTTTGTCTAGAACAAATTATTTTTGCTACAATATAATGAAGCCAAATTCTTTAGTAAAAAAATTATTGGAAAAAACTTCTTTCTCTGTTCCTTAACCATATAACATTAGCTCAGTTCAGGCAGCTCATAGCTATAGATGGATTATCAGTAATTTCTTACTACTACCAGAAAAATAGAGCTCAACGGAAAGTGAAATATTGGGAAAAAAAAGTTACCACATGTATGAAAAGAAGAAGGTGTTATTATTGATGTGCTTGTATTCTCTTTGAATTTCTCTTTTTATGCTTTGTGTCCACAGAACTTCCTGAGTAATTTCCAGACAGCCAAAGAGTCTCTGAGTGCTGCCACTGCCCAGGCTGCAGAAAAGGCTGCCACAAGTGTGAAAGATCTTGCACAGAGGAGTTTTCGTGTTTCCATCAATATTGATTTGAAAGCACCAGTTATAGTCATCCCACAGTCTTCCATTTCCACCAATGCAGTAGTGGTAGATCTTGGGTTAATCAGAGTTCAAAATCAGTTCAGTCTGGTGTCTGATGAAGACTACTTAAATCCTCCAGTAATTGATAGAATGGATGTGCAGCTAACAAAGCTTACACTTTATAGGTATGCTCTTTCAATAATTATGGATTTAAATATCATATTCATGATTTCCATGAAATTTTATGATTTGAAATTCCTACCCAACACAGTTTATTCAAATAAACTGTTCCGTTACACAGAAGAGGTTTTTTTGGTTGTTGTCGTTGCGTGTGTGTGTGTGTGTATGTGTGCGTATATGTTTTGAGTTGGAGTCTTGTTCTGTCACCCAGGATGGAGTGCAATGACGCAATCTTGCTCACTGCAACCTCTGTCTCCTGGGTTCAAGCAATCCTCCTGCCTCAGCCTCCCGAGTAGCTGGGACTATAGGCGTGCGCTACCATGCCTGGCTAATTTTTTTGTATTTTTAAGAGAAGTGGGGTTACACCATGTTGGCCAGGCTGGTCTTGAACTCCTCACCTCAGGTGATCCACCTGCTTTGGCCCCCCAAAGAGCTAGGATTACAGGCGTGAGCCACCACCCCTGGCCCAGAAGAGTTTTTTATTTTGTTTTTTGAGATGAAGTCTTGCTCTGTTGCCCAGGCTGGAGTACAATGGTGCCATCTTGGCTCACTGCAACTTCTGCCTCCCAGATTCAAGCGATTCTCCTGCCTCAGCCTTCTGAGCAGCTGGGGATATAGGCACGTGCCATCATGCCTGGCTAATTTTTTTCATTTTTCATTATAGAGACGGGGTTTCACCATGTTGGCTAGGCTAGTCTTGAACTCCTGACCTCAGGTGTTCTGCCCACCTTGGCCTTCCGAAGTACTGAGATTACAGGCATGACCCACCGCGTCAGGCCACCAGAACAGTTTTTTAATCAACTTTTGTTTTCAAAAATTTCAGACCTACAGAAAAATGGAAAAAAATAGTACTGTGAATGCACCTACATATCCTTCATCTAGATTCACCAATTGTTTGTATTTGCTTTAACCTATCTATAAACATATACATATTATTTAAAACATTTTTTGCTAAATCATTTGAGAATAGACATCTTTAACTTTTTGTCCCTAAATACTTTATCATGTGTCTCCTATAAACAAGGACATTCATTCTCTTACATTAACCATGATATAATTCTAGAAATTTAGTATTGATATAATACTATAATCTGAAATTCAGTCAATATTCAGATTTTATCAGTTGTCCCATTATAATAATTTCCTTTATAGGAATGTCCATTGTAAAAATTTCCCCCTGATTCAGGATCACCCATAGCATATAATTGTATTCTGTACTACTGAGGAAGATTTCTGTACTGACAAAAATTTCTTTTGGAGTAGTTCTTTAGCTTTTCTTTGTCTTTTTATGACTACATGACTACTACTGTAGTTTGAAGACTAGAGTCTGGTTCCACTCACCTCTCAATTTGGTTTTGTCTGAGTGATTCCTCATGGTTTGATTGAATTTACACATTTTTGGCAGGCATGTTGTGTAAATTATTTTGTATCTTCAGTGCTCATACCAGGTGGCACATGAAATCTGTACATAATTCATTTTAAAATTATTTTCTACCCCATCCATGAAGATTTAATTATGTAGAATAAAAAATTAATGACTATAAGGCAAGTCTAGAAAATAATCCTAGAGAAAATCTTTATGAAATGCCTTAGAAAATGCTAACTTCACTTGTTCACTTTGCCATTGTTTTCTTCAGTCTCTGCACCAACATACCTATTAATCCTTGAACAACTGTATATGATGATTTTCTATATTTCTTCGACAGTGTGGATTGCTCTTAAAAATTTATTCAGTTTTTCACCTATCTACTATTTAAAGAAAAAAGTTTTCTTAATGGTTCATTGTATATCACCTTTTAATTTATCCCTTCTAGTGGGTTATAGATTAATTATAGATTCAGTTTTGAAAATACTTAAGCCACACTGTTTCAAATCAGTATTTAGAGCAGCAAATAACTGCTTGACTTTGCTTTTTTTTAATTTTTTAATTTTTTTATTTTTTAGTAGAGACGGGGTTTCACCGTGTTAGCCAGGATGGTCTCGATCTCCTGACCTCGTGATCCGCCTGTCTCGGCCTCCCAAAGTTACATTTCTACCCTATATCTATGCATATGTAACATTTCTATTTTTCGTAGGACGGTGATCCAGCTAGGCACCTACCATCCTGATATTCAGCTGTTGCACCCAATTAACTTGGAATTTCTTGTAAATCGGAATCTAGCTGCATCTTGGTACCACAAGATGCCTGTTGTGGAAATTAAAGGACATCTTGATTCAATGAATGTAAGTATATGAGTGACAAAAAAAACTTCATTGTTGAAGTTTTAAACTCCAAAGACTTTTAAAGTAGAAATCCAAATGAAATGAAGACTTTTTTTGCTGACTAGTATAAGAAAAATTTCAGTGAGAGTTTGTCTAACAAGATCATTATTATTTTCAGTAGAATTTAATCTTTAGTTAAGATTTCTTAACTTTAAAATTTGCTATACCTACCTGTTGGTAGGGATCTGTATATAAATTATGCATTAGCATATTATACTGTCTCATATATTATATATGTACATTTTTATTTTTAGGGATATCTAAGTACACCTAAGATAATTAATTATAGCATTGAGGGAAATTTTTTTAAACCTTTTTATTTCATTGGAATTGTTATTGTTTAAAAAGTAGAATTATGCATTTTCTGAAGTTGTCAGTTTTAAAAAAAGATCACATTTCTTTGATCATATTTAACTTTCAGTAAACATCAGTCAAGTCATTGGAGCTAATATTGACTGATGAATTACATTGGTTTTCTATAAACATCTTATTGTCTTTGAATATAAAAATTTTAACATGAAATAAGTAGTGCAGTACTTGAGTGGGTTGTGATTGTACGTAACTTTTCAGTATTAGGATTATTCTGTCCCTCGTGTTGCAACTGGAAATTTATTTTCTGTATGAAAATTGTTTCATTTTAAAATGTAATATATTTTTTTATCATAATATTTTACAGGTTAGTCTAAATCAAGAAGATCTTAATCTTTTATTTAGGATACTAGCAGAAAATCTTGGTGAGGGTACTGAAGACTTGGATAAAGTGAAACCAAGAGTACAAGAGACAGGTAAGAGGCTGACAGTAAGTGGCATAATACGTATATGTCTATTTACTTATGGTTTAGTAGGCAATCAGGAAATAAAAAGTAAACAAATATATGTTTACGAATTGCAGTTTATATTATCAAGAGAACAAACAAGATGCTATTGAATGAAATCATAGTTGGAGATGATTGACTCTCTTAAGCTAAGTTGTCAGTTATAGTTTCAGACTTTTTTCTAAGTTGTGTGAATTGAGAGGAGGCCATAAAGAAGGACTTCAAAGCAGTGGTAGATTCTTGAAGTAATCATTGAAATTGCATGTATAGAAGAAAGCATTTTGAGTTGGCAGTAGGCTATGGTAGCATAGTGTATCTGATTTTTCAATAAGGCTTGGTAGTAAAATATCTGCAAGAATTGAAATGGTTGATAAATTATCACTTTCCAAAGATACTGAAAAGATTATACAGCAGTAAAAATGAAAAGAGAATTTAAATTATTACTTACCATGGCCCTTTTGACTAAAGGAAAAGTAACAGCCTTATTTTTTAAGGTAATATATATGTGTGTGTGTGTGTGTGTATATATATATATAAAATGTATGTATAAACACGTAAATATATAATCTTTAGTTTTTTTAAACAAATGGTAGCATCCTGTATGTGTGCATGCATGTGTGTGTTTGCTCACTTTGCTTTTTTTTTAAAAATATTAACAGTGTGTCTTGGTGTCTATTCCATATGTATAGATCTGCTTCATTCTTTGTAATGACTGCCTGATACTAAATTCTGTTGAAACATCGTAATTTATTTAGCAGGTTCCTAGTGATAGTCATTTTTGGTTGTTTTTAAACTTTCATTATTACCATGTTGCATTGAATATCCTCATACATATACTTTTACAAGTATATATATATATATAGGATAACACCAGTTAAAAGATATGTAAAATTATTAATTTAATATAAATTTAACTGACAATTAGGTCAGCAAATAATTTCTGTAGACTAATTTAAGATTTTCACAGATCTTGCTGATTGGCCTCCATAGAACTTTACTAACCTTGCATTCCCACCAGGTTGTTTTCCTATACCTTTCTAACACAGTATATTACCAGATTAAAAATTTTTTGTCCATGTGCTAAGTGAAAACTGGTATCCCATTGTATTTTTCATTATTAAAAAACTATTTTACTATATTTTAATACATACAGTGAAGTATACAAATATTCAGTGTATAATTCAGTGAATTTTTGCATATATGGATACACATGATCAAGATATAGTACATTTTCAGCACCCCAGAAGGCCTCCCTCTTGCCCTTTCTCAGTCAGTGCCAAACACTCTGCCTGCAAATCCACCCAGAGGTAACTACCATTTTAACTTGTAATAGATAGATTAGTTTTGCCTCTTCTTGAATTTCATATATAAATAAATTTCATATAAATGAAATCATACAGAATTTACTCTTCGATGTTTGGCTTCTTTTATTCCGCATTTTGTTTGTGAGATTCATCCATGTTGTGCGTAGGAGTAGTTTGTTCTTTTTATTTCTGTGCACTATTCAGTTATATGAATGTATCAAAATTTATTTTATTCATTCTGTCTTTCATGGACATTCTGGTTGTTTCCAGTGTTTAGCTATCATGAATGAAATTGCTATGAATTTTATTGTGTGTCTTTGACATAATTATATAAACTTTTTTTGGATATATAGGTAGGAGTAGAATTACTGTGTCATGTGTGAGATTTACATTTAGCTTCAGTAACTTGTGCCAGATTATACCAAGAAGTTTTCCAACTGGTTGTACTAGTTTACTTTCCTAGCAGCAATGTATGAGAGTTCCAGTTGTTTCACATTCTCCCTAGTACTTGGCATTGCCAATCTTTTTAAATTTAGCATTCTGATAGATATTCAGTGGTATCTCACTATGGTTTTTATTTGCTTTTTGATTACTAGTGAAGGTGATCACCTTTTCATATGGTTGTTGGCCATTTGGATATCCTTTTTTGTGATGTAACCATCTATCCTATTGACAACTATTTTTATTGAGATGTTTGCCTTTTTTCTTATTGATATGTAGTTTTTAAATTCTGAATATGAGCCCTTTGTTGGTTATGTGTGTTATATGCATATATGTATAGAAATATCTTTTCCCTATCTGTGGTTTGCCTTTCACTCTCTTTTTTTCCCAACTTTTATTTTAGGTTCAGGGGGTACATGTCCAGCAAGGTTTGTTACATGGGTAAATTGCGTGTCACTGAGATTTCATCTAAAATGATCCCATTACCCAGGTAGTGAGCATAGTACCTGATAGGTAGTTTTTCAACCTTCCCCGTCCCACCCTACCCCCTCTAGTAGTCCCTAGTGTCTGTTGGATTCCCATCTTTATGTCCATGTGTACGTAATGTTTAGCTCACACTTACAAGTGAGAACATGTGGTATTTGGTTTTCTGTTGCTGGGTTAATTCACTTAGGATGATGGCCTCCAGCTCCATCCATGTTGCTGAAAAGAACATGATTTCATTATTTTCTGTGGCTACATAGCATGCCATGGTGTATATGTACCACATTTTCATTATTCAGCCCACCGTCAGTGGGCATCTAGGTTGATTCCATGTCTTTGCTATTGTGAATAGTGCAGTGATGAATAGGTGAGGGCATGTGGTCTTTTTGGTAGAATGATGTATTTTTCTTTGGGTACGTACCCTGTAATGGGAGTGCTGGGTCAAAGGTAATTCTGTTTTAAATTCTCTGAGAAATCTCCAAACTGCTTTTTATAGTGGCTAAACTAGTGTACATTTCTGCCTACAGTGTATAAGTATTCCCTTTTTTCTACAACCTGGCCAACATCTGTTATTTTTTGACTTTTCAATAGATATTCTGACTGGTGGCCTTTCACTCTTTTAATGGGTCTTTTAATGAATAGGGTTTGTTAATTTCAATCAACTTAAATTTACTGGTTTTTTAAATGATCAGTATTTTTTATTTTCCATTTGAAAAATCTTCGCCTATTCAGGAAATTGTTTTGTAAAAGCAAAAATATTTGCTGGAATCATTTCCCCTGGTTCACATTATGTTTGGAACAGTGCTGGAGTAAGATGATAGTTAGGAAACCTTGCCCTATGCAATGCTTTGTCAAAGGTAATGATTAACAATAGTGGCTTTCAGTATGGAATTCTGGTATAGCTTACACTACTTGGTTCCTGTGTGTTGTATTAGTGGTCAAGATAATGTCAACTGCAATAATAGTAATAACTAATTTAATGATACTGAGGGACAGTGGAGAGTGAAGACTGTAAAATCAGACTGATGAATTTGGGCTCTGCCATTTGTGCGACACTGAGCACAAATGTCTGAACCTCAATTTGCCCATTTCTGAAATAAAGACAATAAAGTTCTTACCTCAAAACGATGTCATAAGAATTAAATAGAACAGTCTATATACAGACCTTAGAACAGTGTCTGCCACACAGATGAGCACTTAGCAAGTGATAGCTGTTATTATTTTTTATATTACAGCTTAAAAAGCAATTTTATTGCATTTCAGGGTGTGCGAATTTCAGAAACACAGCATCATAATTATATAGCTTTACTCTTGTTTGTTAGTATGGCATAAGAGGCCCTGACCTCCCACTCCCTTTTTTCTTTTCTAGTCTTACTTCTTGTTGCCCCCCCTTATGATTTAACCATATCAAACTCCATTCTGTTTGCAAAACCTATCATGTGTTACCATTCCCTGGTTTTGCTCCTTTCTGGTAATGTCTCCATCGTGTGAGGATGTCCTTTGCTCTGCTTGAATGATACCTCCTCTAATGGAACCTTTCTTGACTTCTGTATAACAATGTCACGCTTTGTTCTGTGCTTTCAGTGCATTTTATATAGAGTCTATTAACATTTGTTCATTTAATGTGACTGGGTGTGGCCTACTTGTTTGTATTTTAAATGTATCTTTGTTTGTATTTTAAATGTATCTGTCTCTTCCACTAAACCCGCAGTTTTCCAAGGGCTAGGGCTGTTACTAATTTGTGGAGTTTCATTGCCTCTACCAGGTCCAGAATACTCATATAAGTCCACAATAAGTACTTGTGGAAGAAATTTGTGAATAAAAGTGAATGAATTTCTTTTAAACATTTCAGGTGAAACTAAAGAGCCCCTTGAAATCTCTATATCACAACAAGATATGCATGATTCAAAAAATACTTTAACAACTGGAGTGGAAGAAATTAGATCTGTAGACATCATTAATATGCTGCTGAATTTTGAAATTAAAGAGGTGTGTAATTTTCATCTGTTTTTGTAAAGTGCGGTAATGGATATTGGATATTATTGGATATAATGGATATTGGATATATCCATTATTGGATAATGGATATCCAAATAAGTAATGGATATTGGAATTACCTCTACTAAACTTGTAGATAATTGATACTGATGAAAAAAATCTATGTGGGCTGTTCACATGTAGCAGTGATGTTTTAAAAATTGAAAGTTTGTGAGTTAGATTTGGGAGTTATAATATTTGGGAAAGATTTGGGAGTTATATATTTGGGAAAGATTTGGGAGTTATAATATTTCATAGAGAAAATGACAGCATGTTCTTTAACATGCTTTTTAATGCTTTTAGGACAGTAGGAATGTCACTTGCTTTGGATGTCATGTAAGAAAGGCAGGAAAGGGCAATAGTGTCAGATAAATTCTTTTCAAATGTTAGAAACTCTTGATAGAATAAAACACAATATGCCTGCATTTTAAAAAAAGTTACATTAGTAATATGTTTGCCATCAGCATATTCTTGAGGAAAGATGAAATACATTTTCTTCTTTATTCACACATCCAACAAATATTTATTGTATGTGCCCAGTGATAAGGATAGAGGTAAAAGGCTTACAGTCTGAACTCATGCAGGAAAACTATTAAAATTTTTGTAATTATTTCACGAAATATCTGCTGAGGATACTATTGGAGCTTGGGGTGCTGATGGTAGGGAGTAGGCATTTAAGCAGACTGAGAGGGTCAGAAAAGATTTTCTGGAGGAGGACACATTTGAATCAAGTTTTTAAAGAGAAATAGGAAATTATCTGAGAAAAGGGATCAGGAAAGGGTCTGGGGCAAGGTGGAAAGAGGAACAGGCATAAAAGTGTGAGTATGTGAGAAAGTATAGTGGATACAGGGACTTGCAAGGACTTCCTCTAAAATCTGTTTTATCATTAAATAGTTATATAGAGGTTATGTTTTTTCTCTGAGCTAAAAATAATAAACTTTTAAATAGGCTGTTTGCAATGGCTTATGCCTATAATCTCAGCACTTTGGGAGGCCAAGACTGGAGGATCACTTGAGTTCAGGTATTTGAGACCAGCCTGGGCAACATAATGAGACCCTATCTCTGCAAAAAAAAATTTCTTTTTTAATTAGTCAGTTGTGGTAGCATGTGCCTTTAGTCCTGGCTACTTGGGAGGCAGGAGGATCACTTGAGCCGAGGAGGTCAAGACTGCAGTGAGCTCTGATTGTGCTACTGCACTCCAGCCTGGGTGACAGAGCAAGACCCTGTCTCTAGCAGCCAGTCAATAAACAAACAAACTTTTAAAGGAATAGGCTTTACTTTTAAGAATCTGAAATACATGCTTTGAAGCCAATTTCTTTATGTTAAACTTGGATGTTTTTCTGGTTAATATCAGAGTTACTGAAGGTTTTTAAGCCTTGGTAGTTGAAACATCGATAGATGAATCATTCTATTTGCAGATATACTTAACACACACACACACACACACAAAACCCATAAGACCTTTTAAATATTATTTATGATATATATTATGGCTGTTCTCTTCCCTTAGAACAGTGATTGGGTTGAAGGGGAACAGTTTGCATTGCTCCGCATGGATATTTGGCATTGTTTGAAACCATTTTCTGTTGCCATTATCTGAGGGGAGAATACTAATGACAATTGATAGGTAGAGGCCAGGGGTGCTGCCTCATATCCTACAGCACATAAGACAGTTCCCACTAGAAAGAATTACCAGCTCAAAATGTTAATAGTGCCGAAGCTGAGAAAGCTTGCCTTAGAAATGATGTAAAAATTGGCTGTTGGTCTCACAGACTTTCAGATGAAAGGCTATCAGACTAGGACTTCTGGGAATTAGGCCAAACTGCAGGCACAAATAGAAGTAAACATCTTAACATTGTGTGAATTTCTTGCTTATATCACTCTGGATACTTATTAAATTCTTGATTTACCTTCATTGTGTATTAATGAAATAGTTGGTGGTAATACTGGTACCCTCTTTTAGGTTGTGGTTACTTTGATGAAAAAATCAGAAAAGAAGGGAAGGCCTTTACATGAGCTAAATGTCCTGCAACTTGGAATGGAAGCTAGAGTTAAAACCTATGACATGACTGCTAAAGCTTATCTAAAAAAAATTAGTATGCAGTGCTTTGATTTCACTGGTAAGTGTGAAATATAGTCTGTGTAAATTATTCATTAGGCACGTGATCCCTACCTTTTTATCAACATTAAACATATTGGTTTGTGTACAATTGTGTTAATTTCCTAGTACATTAACTCAACTTTTCAAAAACAGTCGCTGGGTACAGTTCTAGGGGACCCATTTTGAAGAGTTGGGTTAATTTACTAGGAAATACGATGTATTATCTGATTTTCAAATTATGTGAGTTTTAACATTTCTTTTTAATTATGTTAATATGTATTTGTGAAAAATGAAAATCAAATACAGAAGTATATAGATGAAAAAATTAATATCATCTGTAGTCTCTTGTCCTTCCCTCAGAATAAATACTATCATTAGTGGGTATCCTTGACCTTAAGTTCCTGCAATAAGCTAACTTTTAAAGTTCTGTTAGTGTTTAAAGTTTATAAGAACTCTATGGGATATCTTTAAGTAAAGTAAACTTGTATTGAGAATAATCCCTACTTTATGTATTTTATAGGTTCTTTAATATACCATGATTTGTTTAGATGATAGTAATACAGTAGCACCATATGTTATACCAGTTGTAATTGGTGAGTACTAGTATTTTTGTTTTATGGAATTTGTTTCTTTTTTTTCAAAGCCAGGTTTATTGAGGTAAGATTGATACACAATGTACTTCACTCTTTTTAGTGTACAGTCCTGAGTTTTGACAAATGTACATTTGTGTACATTTGGCTGGTCCTGTCTTAAAACGTGTGAAATGGTTAACTTGATGGATCAACCTTGTCTTTTTTCTCTTTTAGATTCTAAAGGAGAACCTCTTCACATTATTAACTCTTCTAATGTGACCGATGAACCCCTTCTGAAAATGTTACTGACAAAGGTACCTAGTTTTATTACTAGGATTCTTTAATATTTAAATATATAAAGTTATATATATTACCCTTGTATTTAATATTCCAATTTTCTCTCTCAACATTTTTCTATCTAAATTGATTGATGTGGTGAATTTTGCAAGCATCTGAAAATCCTGGATACTTTCATTACCCTGTGATATTGAATAAATGGTAATAATGTAAAGTTCCACTGTAATCCAAAGTAAAGTGTGTTATAATCTAGCACTTTTTCCTACTTTTTGGATTAGTTTACCTAATCTAGATGTACTAGCATTTCCTCCACAGTAGGATAAGGAATTAGAGTTTTTGCTTGTATGGAATGTAAGAAATGCTTATGTGGTCAGTTTGGTTTCTTTTTTTTTTTTTTTTTGAATGGCCTTCTTTGCCTTTAAGAAATATCTTTTTACTCTTTTAATAGCATACTTAGAAAAGTAAAGAATATGTATATTTTCAGTGTATGAATTTTTAGTATTTGAAACTCAGTGGTATAATTCTCCACTATTTGTAGGCAGACAGTGATGGACCAGAATTTAAAACTATTCATGACAGTACCAAACAGACGCTGAAGGTAAATCTTCTATAATTTACTATAAGGCTGGGTTGTGTTGATTAAATCTATCTTCATAGCCATTTTCAACTGTGAGATTGTAAGTTCTAAAATTAGAATAACAGTGGCAATAATAATACTCCTAATTTATGGATAAAGTGAAGTAGATAATAGAATTGGAATAAAGTTCTTACAAAAAGTTGATTTATTTTCTGAAAAGATTGTTTCCCAGTTTTGACTTAGATTTCTTGACAAGTATGTGAATAATACACTTCAAGGGAATTTTGTTACTGATTTTAGTCGACTGTGCTTTTTTGGCCTAGCGTTGATGGAAGCATTAAACATTTGAATTATGTATTGGCGTTAGGAATAGAATAAGATTAAGGGAAGCATAAAGCATAGCCTGGTACAGACATTGCTCACAGTCTGTTTGAACATGCATAGTCAGCTTGGAACTGCCTGAAATGTGGTTTAAAGCCTAATGATATTTCCTGTATCTTTACTGAAAACTCTTCCAGTTCTTTTGAGTTAAAATTGTGGTTGCACTTGGGAGTGAGCAGAGATTTACTATCTGGCGAGGATTAACATTTTAATAGTGAGTTAATAATGAGTTCTTAAAAAAATAAAAAATTTAAAAAGGTCCTTAATTGAGCTATTCTTGTGCTACTTATATCTGTTGAACCCTGATGTAAAAATGTTACTGCATCTGAAATCTGCCTTTCTAATTGTTCATTATCTTAGGTTTCATTTTCATCCTTAGACTTAGTACTTCGTTTAGAAGCTTTACTTTCCTTCATGGATTTTTTATCATCTGCTGCTCCATTCTCTGAACCTTCCTCTTCTGAGAAGGAATCCAAGCTGAAACCACTTGTGGAGGAGTCCAGAAGTATTGCTGTCAAATCTGGTAATAATTTTTGAATCATGATCTAATACTTTGAACTTCAATAATCATGTAACAACTTGTTTTTTCCAATTAAGATAAGTATTTAGCATGTTGACATTGCTGCTCTGACAGATTAGGTTAGCTTCAAGAGAAAGAAAATGTTATCTGTATGGGATTATAGAGCAGTTTAGTGAGGAATTTTAAATAGATGTTGTTTAATATTATGTATTTATATTTCAATTCACTGTCTAGCTTTTACATAAAATAGAAATTGCATGTACTTTATGTTGATGTGTCTTTGTAGTCTTCAGATCAATGAAAATGAGAAAGGAAGAAGTTCAGTTATGGATTCAGTCATACAAGGTAACAAAGGCCCATTTCAGTTAGTCAGGTAGACTACCTGGTGCTCAGCAATTTTAAGTGCTCGGTGGGACACTGCAGGGAAGGAGCTCCTGGAATAGACACACTCACATTGGTTTCTAACCAAAACTATATTTAGATCATACAGATATGGGCACTGGGTCCTCAGGCATACGACTTATGTTATGAAATATTATGTATGACATATCCTGAGTGAATAAATAACATTTGCTTATTTTTAAGCCAAATATTTTAATTATTTTTCTTTCATGTTATATAATGTCAGTATTTAACATCCAGTAATTCAACTTTCAGACCATTACAAGTTTGAGTTTTACCTATATTACTGGCATGTTTGTTGTAAAACTGTCAGTACTGTTAGATCAGATACAAGGATCTGATTTTTTTTTTTTTTTTTTTTAAGACGGAGTTTCACTTCTGTTGCTCAGGCTGGGTGCAGTGATGTGATCTCGGCTCACTGCAACCTCTGCTTCCCAGGTTCAAGCGATTCTCTTGCCTCAGTCTCCCAAGTAGCTGGGATTACAGTTACCCGCCACCATACCTGGCTGATTTTTTGTATTTTTAGTAGAGATAGGGTTTCACCATGTTGGTCAGACTGGTCATGAACTCCTGACCTCAGGCGCTTCACCTGCCTTGGCCTCCCAAAGTGCTGGAGTTACAGGTGTGAGCCACCACGCCTGGCCGGATCTGATTTTTTTAAACCATGGAACAGAGCAACAATTTCCTTATAAACTAGAGTAAAAGAGCTTTACCCTCTTTGCCTTTAATGTACTTGTCACATTAATAGCCTCAGAAATATCCTTGGAAATTCCTCTACTTTATATTATGTATACATACAAAACATACACAACACAGTTGAATAAATGAAAAAGAAATGTTTGAACTCACAATAAACTAGAAACACTATTAACCCAAATAAAGTCTTCCAGTTTTGCTATATTGTTGGTCTTTGTGGTTTGATTATGCTACATCAAATATTAAAGAAAACATCATTATGCTACATTAAATATTAAAAAAAAACCCTCTCATACTGGTGATTAAGGACAGATAATCTCCAAGCTTTTGCAATTTCAATCAGAAGGGTCTATTTCCTTCAAGAGAGACAGATTTTTAGGAAAATGTATCCTAAATTTATCAGTCAGGATCTGGACTAAAGTGGATTTAGGGAGCTAGTTTGATTGTGATTCTTATTCACACATACACCTGCATGCACATACATTATAAAATTTTTTTTGTATTTTTTAAGTTTGGCCCTTTATGTTCATTTCTCATAGAATTTATTTTAGGATTCTTGATGGAGCAACAGGGTATAATCTGGAGAAATTTATTCTGTAGTTAATAACACATAAGTGCCATAGTAAATAATATGTATTTTATTAACTGTGCATCACTATTGCAGTTTATCATGAATTATTCTTCCTTAATCTAATATATGATATGGAAAGGAGTTCAGAATCAAAACTTTAGACCAAGAGAATTCTAGAAGTCTAATATAGAATGTTTTCTTTATTCCCAGAAAAAAAAGTTAAAGTTTCCATCTAGTAAATTGTACTTTCAAAGTGCTATTAATATTTAGTTGCCTTTATTCTTAATTTGAAGGGGAATGTGCTGATTTTTGTATGATGGAATTTGATAATTGATCCAAAATTTATGTTAATTACATGTTATCCTAATGGAGGGCGTTTTGGTTCCTCATTGTGCATTGGGTACTTTTATTTTGGTGGATTTGAAGTTATTGTATGTGTTGTATTATCTTTGCCTTTTGCTAATCAGAAGGTTTCTATTATTTTTTAGTATCCAGCAACATTTCCCAAAAGGATGTGTTTGATTTAAAGGTCACAGCTGAATTAAATGCATTTAATGTCCTTGTCTGTGATCAGAAGTGTAACATTGCAGAGATTAAAATACATGGTAAGTAGTTATTTCTTGTTGTAGATATTTCTGTTTCTTTACATAACTAGGAAAAATGAGCTTGTACCTACCTGGTAGATTTCTCATGAGTATTCTTTTGGTTTACTTATATTGAAGACTTTGCAAACTTTTCAGAGATGTGCTTTAAAATGTTACAAGTAAATTTATTATGATTCATTGCTGACTTGAGATATTCCTTATGCATTTTGCGTTATCTACATTTTTATGCAATTGTAGAAATCATTATGCCTTTAGAAACTGAGAATGACAAAGAAATTTTTTTTTGGAGGAAAATCTTAGAAGACTGTTTTCTAATACAGTTTATTATAGAAATAAGAGTATTCATCAAATACTGTTCATTTATTTTTAGTTATTGGAGTAACAGTTGTGTTTTTTTTTTTTTTTTTTTTGAGGTGGAGTCTTGCACTGTTGCCCAGGCTGCAGTGCAGTGGCATGATCTTGGCCCACTGCAAGCTCCGCCTCCTGAGTTCACGCCATTCTCCTGCCTCAGCCTCCTAAGTAGCTGGGACTACAGGCACCTGCCACCACATCCAGCTAATGTTTTATATTTTTAGTAGAGACGGGGTTTCACCGTGTTAGCCAGGATGCTCTCGATCTCCTGACCTCATGATCTGCCTGCCTCAGCCTCCCCAAGTGCTAGGATTACAAATGTGAGCCACCGCTCCCAGCCCAGTTTTTAATAATACAGTAAATGTTTGTAAGATCACTGTTTTAACAAATATTATCTTACTAAATGACCACTGCTGATCTTGCCAATGCAGAGGATATTTAAGTTTGGAGAAATTTGATTAATTTTCTAAATTAATCTAAATTTCTTTGAAACTTGGTGGGTTGTTTTTTTTTTTGTTTTTTTTTGGTTTTAGAATTTCCTCAACTTTTTTGGAGGAGATGCCTGTATCCCTTAAAGTTATTATTTAAAGGTATTATTACCTTTCTTAGGTATCTCATACATGAAAGTTGATGCCATTAATATGTTTAATAATGAGTAATTTTTATTCACTTTGTATCTTGTCAGTATATTACTGACCTTAAATACCGCTGACTTAGTCATGTGGATTGGGTGAAAAGTTTATAAATGTTATGTTTCCTATAGGAATGGATGCCTCTATTTCTGTGAAGCCTAAGCAGACCGATGTGTTTGCCAGACTTAAAGATATTATAGTTACGAATGTAGATTTGCAGTCCATTCACAAAAAGGTGATTAAAAAATAGATTCTTATATTGGAATTTCTTTTGTTCTTTGGATTTGAGATGCAATTATTTATTTGCACAGTATACATTTATTGTCTGTCATGTACCAGGCACTTTATTAGGAATTGGAGATGAAAATGGTAATAGTCTGCTTTCACATTGTATATAGACTAGGCCTCTTGCTACCCAGTGATTTGTAAAACTTATTTCTGAACAGTTAAGTGATTGATATTTTTACTGATAAAATTTTTTTAAAGAAATACAAGAAGTTATTGTCATGTAAAATGTTTGCAGCTAATAATTTTTAAGATTGAATTCATATGTTACTACTTCATATATCAAAGATTCTCTAATAAGAGAACTTATTTATAATACATTGATAAGGGCTATACAGCTCCTTTAATATAATAACAAGTTAATCTAATATTTTTAGGCCGTCTCTATTTTGGGAGATGAAGTCTTTAGGTTCCAACTGACTCTTTATCCAGATGCCACAGAAGGAAAGGCCTATGCTGATATGTCCAAAGTAGATGGCAAACTTAGTTTCAAAGTGGGTTGTATTCAGATTGTTTATGTTCATAAATTCTTCATGTCTCTTTTGGTAAGTTTTTTAAAACATATTTATTTCTCACTGAGGCCTAAATATCTTTGCTTATACAACTGAACCTAGATAGTAAAAATCTTCACTGATAGGGCTGTGCGATGAGCACCTGAGTGCTGAACAGAATGTTATAGTTAAGGAAATCCTTTTCATGATGTTAACCAAATGAATTTTTAAAATTATTGTTTTGAAGATATAACTATAATTCTATAACATTTCTATAGGTATACATTTTAAATGTACATTTTATGTTTTAATTTAGGGCTTTCCACTGTAACTTGTTTAATGAAATATATTTAAGATTACTTAGTTAAAACAATTTTTTGAGGAAATTCTTCAGGCATATGGAGGACTCATATTGGAACTTACAGCTTTTGGTTATGATTGTGATCAACAGCGTCATGAAATGCTTTTCTTTTTATTATTTATTTCCATGTACCTGTCATGGTGTATTAGTCCATTTTCACACTGCTATAAAGAACTGCCTGAGACTGGGTAATTTATAAAGAAAAGAGGTTTAGTACACTCATCGTTCCGCATAGCTGCGTAGGCCTCAGGAAACTTAACAGTCATGGTGGAAGGGGAAGCAGGCACGTGTTACATGGCAGTAGACAAGAACAAGCTTAGGGTGAAGAGCCTCTTATAAAACCATCAGATCTCATGAGAACTCACTATCACGAGAACAGCATTGGGGGAAACCAGCCCCGTGATCCAGTCACCTCCTACCAGTTCCCTCCCTTGACACCTGGGGATTACAATTCGAGATGAGATTTGGGTGGGGACACAGAGCCAAACCATATCACATGGGCTGAAGGATTTAAATCTGCCTATTCTTCTTAGTGGGGCTGCCAATCAGAACTTTTTAAAATCATAATTTTTTTTTTAAAAAGGTAATTTCAACTTTTTTGGACTTCAGTTGTTAATTTCAGTTGATAATTTCAACTATTTAATTTCAGTTGATAATCCAACTATTTTAGATTCAGGGCATACATGGACAGGCTTGTTACATGAGTATATTGCATGATGCTGAGGTTTGGAGGTATGATTGATCTCATCACCCAAGTACTGAGAATAGTTTTTCAAACTTTTTCTCCTTTCCTCCCTCTCTGTAGTAGTGCCCAGTGTCTGTTGTTCCCATTGTTATGTCCATAAAATACCCAGTGGTTAGCTCCCACTTATAAGCAAAAGTATGTAGTATTTGGTTTTCTGTTCCTGCATTAATTTGCTTAGGATAATGGCCTCCAGCTGCATTCATGTTGCTGCAAAGGACATGATTCCATTCTTTTTTATGGCTGTGTAGCATTCCATGGTGTATATATGCCATGTTTCCTTTATCTAGTCCATTGTTGATGGGCACCTAGGTAGATTCCACGTCTTTGCTGTTGTGAATTGTGCTCTGATGAACACGTGAGTGCATGTGTCTTTTTGGTAGAATCATTTATTTTCTTTTGGATATATACCCAGTAATGGGATTGCTGGGTCAAATGGTAGTTTTGTTTTGAATTCCTTGAGAAATCTCTAAATTGCTTTCTACAGTGACTGAAATAATTTAGATTTCCACAAGTGGTTATGTAAATGTTCTCTTTTCTCTGCAGTCTCCCTAGCATCTGTTATTTATTGAGTTTTTAATAACAACCATTCTGACCGGTGTGAAATGGTATCTCATTATGGTTTTGATTTGCATTTATAAGTATTAGTGATGTGGAACATTTTTTCATGTATTTGTTGGCTCCTTGTATGTCTTCTTTTGAGAAGTGTCTGTTCATGTCTTTTGCCCAGTTTTAAATGGAATTTGTTTTTCGCTTGTTCACTTGTTCACACTATTTTTTATAGATTCTGGATGTTAGACTTTTGTCAGATGCATAATTTGCGAATATTTTTTCTACTTTGTAGGTTGTCTGTTTACTCCATTGAAAGTTTCTTTTGTAGTGCAGAAGCTCTTTAACTAGGTCCCACTTGTCAATTTTTATTTTTGTTGCAATTGCTTTTAAGGACTTAGTCATAAATTCTTTCCCAAAGCTGATGTCTAAAATGGTGTTTCCTAGGTTTTCTTGTAAGATTCTTATATTTTGAGGTCTTACACTTATGTATTTAATCCATCTTGAGTTAATTTTTGAAGTGGTGAAAGGTAGGGGTCCTTTCACCATAGAATAAAAAGTTGTTTCCTTCTTTTGCATATGGCTAGCCAGCTATCTCAGCACCATTTACTGAATAGGGAATCCTTTCCCCATTGCCTATTTTTGTTGACTTTGTCAAAGAACAGGTGGCTATCAGTGTACAGCTGTATTTCTGGGTCCTCGATTCTGTTCCCTTGGTCTGTTTGTCTGTTTTTGTACCAGTACCACGCTGTTTGGGTTACTGTAGCTTTATAGTATAGTATAAAGTCAGGTAATGTGATGCCTCAGCTTTGTTCTTTTTGCTTGGGATAGCTTTGGTTTTTTGGGTTCTTTTTTGGTTCCATATGAATTTCAGAATAGTTTTTTCTAGTTCTGTGAAAAATGACACTGGTCGTTTGATAGGAATAACATTGACTCTGTAGATTGCTTTGAGAAGTATAGCCATTTTAACAATATTGATTCTTCCAATTCATGAGCATGGAATGTTTTTCCATTTGTCTGTGTCATCTGTGATTTCTTTCAGCAGTGTTTTCTAGTTCTCTTTGTAGAGATCCTTCACCTCCTTGGTTAGACGTATTTCTAGGTACTTTGTTTTTTTGATGGCTATTGTAAATAGGATTGTGTTCTTCATTTGGCTCTCAGCTTGGATGTTACTGGTATATAGAAATGCTACTGATTTTTGTACATTGATTTTGTATCCTGAAACTTTACCAAAGTTGTATGTCAGTTCCAGGAGCCTTTTAGTGGAGTCCATAGGGTTTCCCATGTGCAGAATCTCATGATTCCTTAAAAGCATGAATTTCTAGTTAAACCATCGTGTTTACTTTTCTAGAGAGTAATTAATTTGGAGGTGGGTGCCAGGGAGATTAGGTTTCTTTTGTAATATTAATGGATGTACACCAAGAATATCGCTTCTAAGAATGATCTTATCCTTATTGGGAAAAATTTTTCTGTTTTTAGTTGAAATTGAGATGAAATACATCTTATTATAAATAAATTTTGACTCTTACTAATGATTACAGGATTGTAGGCAATTAACTGTCTTTCCTCATGCATGAGTACATTAAAAAAAAAAAAAAAGAAGAAAACCTCCAGAAATAAGCCAGCAGAAGCTTAGTTTCTAAGACTAAACTTTATTGCTGTGACCTAGCAGTACAGAATTGAACCCACTTTTGGAGAAGTACAGTACTGTCCTTCTCCCTTTCATTTAAATTTGAATTTAAAGTAAAAAACATTCTTAATAAACAGGAGATTTTTAAAAGAATTGTTGCAAAAATTTGTCATGAGAATGAAATAATTCTCAAATAAATCAAATGAGAGAAAGAGCTCTTTCTTCCTAGAGTAACTGTTGTTACTCTTTTTGAAGTTTTTTCATTTAAAAATAAATACCTTTTTCCCTAAATATCTGTCTCTTCCAACAGAACTTCCTCAACAATTTCCAAACTGCTAAAGAAGCTTTGAGCACAGCCACAGTCCAGGCTGCAGAAAGAGCTGCTTCTAGCATGAAAGACTTGGCTCAAAAGAGTTTCCGCCTTTTGATGGATATCAATTTGAAAGCACCAGTTATTATTATTCCTCAGTCTTCGGTATCACCTAATGCTGTTATAGCAGATCTGGGTTTAATCAGAATTGAAAACAAGTTTAGCTTGGTTCCTATGGAACATTATTCTCTTCCTCCAGTCATTGATAAAATGAACATCGAACTCACTCAGTTGAAGCTGTCAAGGTATAAATATGTAATCTAATTGTGTATTGCTTACTAGAAATAGGATTTTCATACAATTTTTGCCTGAGGTAAAATATTGTAGTAATTTGTGGTTTTCATTCCTTATTTCTTCTTACTATGAAACCTTGACCATTGGCTTCTTGGGTCAGTGGTTAATAGTCATGTATGCACCTCATAGAGTCTGTGTTTTCCCTTACTACATTTATAATATGATTTTTTTCATTTTATAAAAATTAGCCATTATAAAATTATAGTTTACTCAGTACTTAATTTAATTTTTTTATTTTTCTCACTTTGCACATAGCTATTTCCTTTTTTTTTGATGGGAAAAAACTTTGTAAAATATAAAATTTAAGATTTATTTCTCATTTTCAAACCTTGTCACATTTGGGAATTTTCAGTGAGTTATCTAAAGGATTAGTGAATCCAGATGGGACAGTGTTGGCTCTGTTGAGTGACAAGGGCATTTATTTGATTATGCAAATGATTCTTGGCAGGGGAGCTAGAATGACTATTACCATATGTTCGTTTAACTTTTAGATTAGTTGAGTTTTCCCCTTGAGTCTAGAGAAGTACCAATAACATATTAAGGGCTAAGTATAAGATCACTTTCTTTATCTTCCAGTTTTAGGAGGATGTAACATTTGTTTGCATGATAGTAAACTATTTGCTGTATCAACAGCGCTTGTGAAAAATAATAAATAATGCAGTAGTAATAATGTATGAAAATTATGTCTTTGAAATCAGTGTTATATGGGTTTGGTTTTGGATAGCTCTGCATATAAACTTTATTCTGATTTAGATTGATTTTAAAAATGTGAAAAGAAGTGTATTCTAAAAGACTTCTGATAGCAGCCTTTAGCCTTTATGAAATGTAGTGTGGAAACTGTTACACAATAGGATAGTCCTCATTTTAAAATGTAAATGTGAAGTAAAAAGTAAACTCTTGTTTTTCTTTCAGAACTATTTTGCAGGCTAGCTTGCCACAAAATGACACTGAAATTTTAAAACCAGTCAACATGCTTTTGTCCATACAACGAAACTTAGCAGCAGCATGGTATGTGCAAATTCCAGGGATGGAGATAAAAGGAAAACTAAAACCTATGAAGGTAAGTAGCTAGTATATAATATATGAAAATTTCTTGATAGATCATAGTGCAGTTCTAGTGGATATCAGAATGTAGAAGATGCTACATTATTGATAAAGCTAAACCAGTTTTCTCTTAGTGAGCATTTGTCTGTTGTATGTTTACTTTTGCCTAAGTAATAAATCGAATAAACTAGATTTTGTTTCCTATTCAAAAACAACAAAAATAAATAAACAAAAAATATGCAAATGAAATCATCCTTGTTTCCCTCACTTTTCTTTGTTTTCATTTTAGTTAGCTATTTGGTAAAACCAGCAAGGAGTCTGAGATAAAATCTGCTGGAGTGTGCTAAAAATATTATTCTTAATTTTGGAAAATTCTGTTAAAGTTTTAATGCAGTTAAATTGTAAGACAATGCAAAGTGATGTTCAGACACTACATTCAAAGCAACTTAGTGTTTTTAATGTGTAGAGGGCCTGTTTTAATTAGAAAGATGATATCATTTTGAATAGGCAAATGTGTATATTTGATAAGCATATAAATACACTATTATTTTTAATAGTGTAGTTTGTAGAGGCCCTGTTTTAATTAGAAAGGTGATACCATTTTGAATAGGCAAATATGTATATTTGATAAGTATATAAATACAACTTTTTTTTTTTGAGACGGAGTCTCGCTCTGTGGCCTAGGCTGGTATGCAGTGGCGTGATCTAGGCTTACTGAACCTCCCCACCCAGGTTCAAGCGATTCTCCTGCCTCAGCCTCCTAAGTAGCAGGGATTACAGGCACCGCCCACCCACTCGGCTAATTTTTGTATTTTTAGTAGAGATGGGGTTTCACCAGGTTGGCCAGGCTGGTCTCGAACTCCTGACCTTAGGTGATCCACCCTCCTCGGCCCCCCAAAGTGCTGGGATTACAGGCGTGAGCCATCGTGCTCGGCCACAGCATTATTTTTAATAGTGTAGTTAGCAAGTTGCATATCAGCTCAGAGGAGGAGGTGAGACTGGTTGAAGGTAGCTGTGGAAGTATAGGAATCCTGTGATTCTTGTGTGCCTATGTGTGAAACTGTTGAAACCAAACAGCCAAGGGTGGGATAGGGATGAGAGAGACTAAACGAAACCAAACAAAAATTTAGCAGTTTAATGGGTTTTCATACCTGTGATTATTTCAGAGTTGGTTCTAACATAAGATAGGAAGGATCAAAGGAGCAGAGTTCTACTAGGGAAGAAGTTAAAATTGAAGCTTGTTGTAGAAATGAAGGGTTTCTGTTCATATACTAGTGGATATATTGCATGAAGAACAATTATTGAATTCTGTCTGTTTGGGCATTCATAGGGTAGGCTTTATTCCAGAGTATGGGTACCTTCTTTTAATTTCTGTCTTTCTGCTAAGAGATTAGATCTTGGGACTAATATTTGGCTCTCTCTTTCAAAGATTAGATCCCAGGACTAATATTTGACAATCCCTTTCAAAGATTGTGTGGTTATAGGTTTGCTGAAAGCATAAGTAAAATCGGAATGTCTGTTGGTAAAATTGTGGTATCTTCATATAATGGATGTTGTAAAGCAGATAAAGTGAATGAAATAGAACTATATGAAACAAAATTGATATATCTTGAGCATAAAAATAAAAAAAGTGAGTTGCAAAATGATAGTACAGTTCTATCAGTTTTATATAATTTCAGATTTTCAACAGGCAATATAATACTATTAATACATTTTTTTTTTTTTTTTTTTTTTTGAGATGGAGTCTCGCTCTGTCGCCCAGGCTGGAGTGCAGTGGCGCAATCTTGGCTCTCTGCAAGCTCCACCTCCTGGGTTCACGCCATTCTCCTGCCTCAGCCTCCCGAGTAGCTGGGACTACAGGCGCCCATCACCACACCTGGCTAATTTTTTGTATTTGTGTAGTAGAAACGGGGTTTCACCGTGTCAGCCAGGATGGTCTGGACCTCCTGACCTTGTGATCTGCCTATTATATATTGTTTATAAGAGATGCAGTAGTGATAACTTTAAGAAAAGTATTCATGGAAATAATCTCTAAATTAGGCTAGTGTCTTTCTCTAAGGACGAAAGGAGAAGGGAATAGGGTCTCAGAGAAGTACATATGGGGCTTCCGCTATATCTGTAATGGGGAAACAAGATCTGAAGGAAATATTGCAACTTGTTAAGATTTGACAAAACCAGGTGGTAGATTCACAGGGGAAGATTATAGTATTCTCTGTCCTTTTCCTTTATGCTTTTTAAAGTGTTTTAGAAGAAACAAGAAAAAGTAACATCAGATACTTTAGCATCAAAGTATGATAATTACTTTAACCAAAAGGATCCTTATTAACTCAGGAATGCAGCAACAGTGGATGAGGCCACCACTGTCTAATTTGTCACCGATCCAGGTCTCTCTAAACACCCACTCTTTGGTCATAGTCTATAGTTTTCCTGGGCCTGGGATGCAGCCAAGAAAGGTTATCAGGCAGGTGATACCAGCAGGTTGTTTCCCTGGTCTGGGATGCAGCTCAGGAAAAGGGTATCAGGCAGGTGATACCAACAAGTTGTTTTGGGTGGATCAGTTTGATGGTTTTTAAAGAACTGTGGGGCTGCCTTTCAAAATTGTCCTTCATACTTGTTTTTTTTTCCCTCAGCAAAGTGAAAGAGGGGTGAACTTAGTTGCCCTTCAGAAAGCTGTGGTAATCTTGGTTGGTATGAGAAGTGGGATGGGACACACAAGGAAATTCTAAGGCATTAAAATTACACCTGTTATATGAGGCCTGGGGCTTAGGACAAGCCATAAATCCCTGGTCATTATCTTGTACTTAAATAGCTCTGTATTTTCATTAAAACTGGGAACTAGGCAATTTCTCTGGTGGTAGGGACCTCATTTGGGGGAAATAGGGTACTGTGGTATTCAGAGGAGATTTGCTATTGTGTGAATTTGTAAGTACTTGAAACAGGCCTTTTGAGCCACTGTGTCTTACACAAGGTAGTAGAAGGATAAGAAGATTCAAAGAAAGTACTGGTTTAATGAATTTTAGCAGCCAGTAGCAGCTTCATTTGTTTTAGTTGCTTTATCTTGTTCTACAGCCACCTGTGATAAAGTTGGTATTATGCCTATTTTAGAGATTAAGAAACTTGAGTTAAGGACATTAAGAAACTTTGCAGACAAGACAGCTTGAAAGTGGTAGAGTTGATACAGATCTGCCTGACTCAAAGCCCTGGCTCTTTTTCTTTTTGCCACACATACCCTTTTATGAAGGTAAGAGTTAATATGCTACCTGCCTATTTTTTGTTCTTTAAACATTCTTTGTAGATACATTTGTTTTTGTTCTAAGTGGTATTATTCTTGATAAGTTAAACAAATGTTTTATATATGTTCAGATGCATATGTACTGAGATTAAGAGCTAAGTAGCAGGAGAGCATCTTTTTACTTTTTGGTAGAGACTAGAAACTGAACAACACTATTCTTGTATTGAGTTTTGAGGGGAGTAAATAATATAGAAGAAGAAACTGGTGCTGGGTGAGGTGAGAGAGAGACAGAATGGAGATGGGAAGATAGGTAAAGGGGACAGATAGGCACAGGTTCAGGAACAGGAAGACATAGTAACAGATAAGCCATAGAGAGTGTTGGAGTACCAGAGGCAGGGGCCTGGATATGGGTGAAGGCAGAAGTGTGTGTACACACAGTAAACAAGGTGAAATACTTCTCTTCTGGTAATTATAGTCCTAACTCTAACTCTCTTTTTTAAGTAGGTGAACAATTAATTTGAAAAACCACAAATTGAGATATAGATATGATAGTCTGCATTTTTTATTAGTTATAGTTAACAAATTATTGGTGGTTTCTAGGTTGCTCTCAGTGAAGATGACTTGACAGTTTTAATGAAAATTTTGCTGGAAAATCTTGGAGAAGCTTCCTCACAACCAAGCCCTACACAGTCTGTGCAGGAAGCTGTAAGAGTGAGAAAAGTTGATGTTTCAAGTGGACCCGACCATCTCAAAGGTATAAATTGATGATATTTACTTTATGGAGAAAAAATTAGTGTTAATGTCATATTTATATTTAGTATTTTTCTGGTTGTCCAGCACAATGTGGTATGAACTAATTCAGTATTATACTACTTACTGTGGAAATTTGGCTGGGGCTGGGATGTTTGTATGTTGTCTGCTACAGGGGAAAGGGTCACTTGTTGGCATGTGCTTGTTTACCCTTTACTAGTGAATGCTAAATTTGCTGAATTCACTACGCACTGAGGTGGCGTATCTTGAGAAAAGAATCAAACTAGATAGGCAGTGTGGTAAGGTCCCAAAATAATTAAGAGAGAAAAGGACCTTGGTATCACGTATCATACTCAGGTAATTGAACCATGAGAAAGGAAGGTATTCTTGTAACAGCTTTATTTATCTGGACTTACTGGAGCATTATGTATCAAATACATAAGATAATTTTTCAGATCATTACTTTGAACCTATTAAAAGCAGTGAAACTTTTGAATTCAGCCATTTTAAAATAATTTTTCTAAAATATAAGGTTTCTTTTTGATTTCTTAAACAGATTATATTAAATATAATTTCACTCTTTTTTCATAATTTAAAGCCATTGATGTGAATATTATGTTTTATTAGACTGTAAATAGGTTAATATTTTCATGGCTGGAAAGAGATGAAGTACCCCTTGCCCATATAATGAATGGTCCTGGTTGCTGTGCTTTTCTAATGCTCTCATACCGTCAGCTGTTACTTCAAATGACAGTAATTGATAAAACTACCAGTTGATACACCGTATCAACACTGCTTCTCCTATAGTTAGGCTAGGTGTGTTTTGAAATCAGACAAGCAAATGACTAGAACAGTATGCAAGGTTTCTGGTTTAAGTGGATAGTTTTAAGTATTGCATAAGCTTGATGAGGTCAACATCTCCCCAGGTGAAGTTTGTGCCACCATACAGACAAATGCTAGATAAACAGGCTGTTGTTATAGTTAAACAGGAACTATGTAGAGATGAATAAGCTATTAACAGTCAAGCCTTACATGATTAGTGATCTCATTATGTTCAGCCATGATCACAATCATGTATCTGGTTCTTGCTATATGGACACCGTGTCACTTGGGAAAATTTGTGAATTCAAATGGAAGCTGCAAAGATGATGAAAATTAGAATATAAATTATTTCCAAGAAAAATAGAATTTTCTAACTTGGAGAAGGCTTATATGGTTAAAGTTATGCAGTATTTGTTTTTCCAGTAACTTTTAAAAACAGACTGTTCTATAGAATGACAAAAAATTAGAGTCAATATTGAAAAAGATTATAGCATCTGTCCATAAGAGTGATTGAAAGCAAGATCTATTCAGATCTGTATGCTCTATCTAAAGATGAGGGAAAAGACTAACTTCCTGAAGTCTCATTTGTCTCAAAATTCCAAAGCACCCATTCCTTTCCCCTGCATCATATGTGAACTCTGTTTGATTTTGCTATTGAGTTTTATTCTGTTCTTCTTATAAAGATAACGGATTGGGTAATATAGGTAATTAGAGATAGTGAGAGGTGCATTAGGCTAGCAGAGAATCTGTTACTAGTTGTCTAATATAAGGCAAAGTATTGGACTGTTCTGTGTCTCCAATTTCATAATGTCTTGAAAATGGCTTGTAGCCAGTAAATGCCTTGAAAATTAATTCCCCCTCTTTAAAAAAATTTTTAACATAGTCTGCCTGTGCCTCTTTGTACATTTATACTAAATATATATGGAATAGTCATTGCCATTTTTAAAATTTAACAGTTGGAATGTAATTGCCATTTTTATTAATTGTCTCAATATGATTTACAGAATCCCAGAAAGCATCATATAAATTTAGACTAAGAAATTATCTCATATTTAAAAATATTTATAAAATTCTGTACCTACTTAAAAAATTTTAAATTTTCACCATTAGAACAAGAAGATTGGACAGACTCAAAGCTTTCTATGAACCAGACTGTCAGTCTCCAATTTGACTTTCACTTTGAATCTCTTTCCATTATCCTTTATAACAATGACATTAACCAGGTATGTAATACATTTCTGTAATTAGAAATAAATCCTTAACTCTTGATAGTCAGTTTTAGAGTGTTGGCCTTTTTTTGTGGGACTTTTCATTGAAACATTTAATATGTCTATAAAATTCTGTTTGGCCTACAGAATATGCATTGGTCCTGCCCTCTATCTTTACTTTGTTAGTGTTTATAATCTTACAAGGCTAAGGCAAAGTACTCAGGGTTTTATTTCTTTCCAAGTAATATCAACACGAAAACACATTTTGATTTATTAACAATAGAAGAATTTTATATATGAGTGATTATTTGTACAGTTTTATTACATAGCTATATATATATATGTATATATAATGACTTACGAATAATTTAGTAGTGACTTTGGAGCCTTACCTGATTATTTTTAAATTAACAATGATCCTTGATATGTAAGCATTCATTGTGTTTCTATTAAATAAATGTTATATGTTGTAGATTATGTGTTAAGGATACTAATTAAAGAATTGAAGAACCAAGGTCTTATGCCATGATGATTTGAACTAAATAATATGTCAGTGGTATTTTAGAAAGCTATTTTTTATTATGCAGATATTTCCTTCCAGTAAATATTTTTAATTATATTATGTCATACATTAATACCTATAATACATACGACATATTTTAATATCCATATTCTGTATTGATTATAGATTCAACAGTGAGCGTATACTCTAATTGGGCAGTGAACAATATACTCAAATGGACATTAACAACAGATACAGATTATGGGTGTTGTATCTGTTAATGTCCTTTTATATGAAATATGTTCATTCATATTTCATTTCATTTACTACAAATTATGCAATATTCATACATTGTTACTATTGAATTTTGGGCTTGTATCTGTCATTTATGTGATGAACTACCTTATTTTCTAATGTTTAATGCTCATTACAACATCAGAAAATGACCTTACTGAAAATGAACAGTTAAATTCATTCTTCATTTTACTTGGTACCATCATTCTGCTGGTTCTGCAGTCTTAGAATCTTGATGTCTACTTTTATTTCATTGCTTGTATACCTTCCTTATTCACTGAGATGCTGAGTACTGTCAGTTTTTTCTTTGAATAAACATTTACTTTTTTCTATTAATTCTCACTGCTGCTTTATTTAAAACTCTTCTTACACTTGTAGTACTGCAATGTTTGATTTTACTATTGTTTGATTTTTTACTTTCATCCATCCTAGATATTCGCACAAGTTCAGTTTCCTAAATGAATCTCATGTAGACATTTCCATCTTCCCTTTCCACTAATAAACATTGTGTTATATAATCTGAATTTCATCTTATGGAAAGAAATTCAGTGGCTCCAAATTGTCTACAAAAGGAAACCATATCAATAATCCTATCAGGAAACAGTAGTATGTTGTGATCAGTAGATGTGTCTCAGGTCATTTCTATTAATGGTTACAGAATAAAAGTTTGTGAATTATTTCCATTTTCATAAGTTAAAGGCATTCAAAGTTTACCAGTAATAATGTCATTCTGACCCAATCGTATGAACATACTATCTTGAGTGAGAGAAAGGGTGAAGTTCTAACCAGTGTGCCGATGATTGCACATACCCAGCACCCCTATTATCAATGCCAGGGTCTCTAGTAAGCAATGGTGATGGATGTTCATCACTTCCCTGAAGGTTTTTGTTTGTTGATTGGTTGGGTTTTTTTGTTTTTGTTTTGTTTTTGTTTTTTTTTTTAATTCTGGGCATGCTGAGAGAATTTGGAATTATATGTTACGGTAGAATAAAGATCGAGGTCTGTTTTTCTGTACATGAAAATTTAAATATTTAGTTTAGGATTTGAGACTTTGATTAGGCCTCTGTATTTCTTTCTAGTTTTTTCCCTACCATTCTTTAATCGGAGTATCCAAGCCCAATCATCCTGTATCCTGTGTCCTCAGAGCATCTTGAATTGTTTGTTCATGTTTTTCCTTCATGTAGAGTGTCTTCTGCCACCCTCTTAGCCTATCTGATCCCACTCAGCCTCTGAGGCTCTATTGAGTTCTCACCTTCTTCATGAATTTTCTCCAGCCACAGTGATCTCTTCAACCTCTCTGAGCTTTTACTATTTATACTCTTTACCTAACCACTAAATGGCCTTTGTGAAATGTGAGAAGATATAAATATGAATGAATAAAATACTGTATGTCACAAAATATTTAATCATTTACAACTAATAGCATCTTATTGTGATGTTCCTTTTAGTGTATTTCTATTTTGTTTTCTCAAGGAATTAGGGTGTATGCTCGCTCACATCGTCTACCATGCCTTACTCTTTCTCGTAAACCTCATAAATCTTATCACTGTTTTTTAACAGAAGAGCTCATTAAATATTTATTAGTTAGAGGCCAGGCGCGGTGGCTCACGCCTGTAATCCCAGCACTTTGAGAGGTGGAAGTGGGCGGATCACGAGGTCAGGAGTTGAAGATCGACTTGGCCAAGATGGTGAAACCCCATCCCTACTAAAAATACAAAAAAAAAAATTAGCTGGGCATGGTGGTGTGCGCCTGTAATCCCAGCTAGTCAGGAGGCTGAGGCAGATAATTGCTTAAACACAGGAGGTGGAGGATGCAGTGAACCGAGACTGCGCCATTGCACTCCAGCCTGGGCGACAGAGTGAAACTCCATTTCCAAAAAAAAAAAAGAAAAAATTTATTAGTTTGATTAATTGACAGAACTCTTTCCTAATTATTTTTATTTGCATTACACCATAAATCAGATAAAATTTTCTATACTAAGCATTGTTGAATACTCACACATATATGTATTTATTTGTATGTACAGTTATACTCACAGACATGCATATTATTCTCTGTTCCATTCAGCTGTTTTAGCACTCATACTTTTAAAATTCATGAGATCAGTTTGCCTTTAAGCTTTGAATTAAGTAATATGTTTAAAAGTAATTATATAATATTTAAAGATAATTGATTCTTTTGCTTGAAAAATGTACCATAGGAGTCCGGAGTTACATTTCATAATGACAGTTTCCAGCTTGGTGAACTCAGACTACATCTTATGGCCTCCTCGGGGAAGATGTTTAAGGATGGCTCAATGAATGTCAGCGTTAAACTTAAGACATGCACCCTTGATGACCTCAGAGAAGGAATTGAGAGAGCAACATCGAGGTTTGTCAGCTCTGAATTTGCTATACATTATTTAAGGTTGACATTGCACCTGGCATGGCTGCCAGGTGTTGCTAAGCTAGGGATCATCAAAGGAAGATCTCTGTCTTTTCCATCATACTTCCTGATTTGAATTGCATTAAGAAGTAGTGCTAATATCAGATTCAGCTGCTTTAAAGGTTAAGTTAAAGGGAAGTTTATAATAAAATGGAGTAACATCTTTAGAATGGGAACTAAGAGAAAATGAGTTTTAATAGTTAAATCCACATGGGGTGATATATTTGGTGATATATTTTTCTAAATTCTTCCCAGTAGGCAGAGTTTTGTTTTAAAAAAGGCTTCAAGCTATGGATTTTGCCTCATCGTGTTTATTTTGTTCATGTCTTTTTAAAACAGTTATGCAAAATTTCTTTCAAAGTTTTAATAGAAATAGAATCTCTAGTGCATTCACATCATCAAGCCATTTTTGAAAGGGTGACTTATAAAGTGGGAAATATGTAATTTTCAATAGCCTAATTATGTTTTTATTTTTTTCTCAAGTAATGAGACATAATATTTTGTATCTGATTTTTTTTGTTGTTGTTTTTGAGAAAAACTATGTTGCTACTTAAACTTGGACTCCATTGCATACATATGGGATACTTGTGAGCCTTTGGTTTTTCTGAGAGATGAATAAATGAGGAAAGAGTGCTGTCATGCACCCAGCTTTTCTAGTTTGCAAATTTTGTGTCTGGAGTAGCTGTCCACAGCTCTCCAGGCAAGGGTGATAAATGCTATCATCTGTTAGGTAGCCTGCTTTTTCCAGTTCATGGGAGGACGTGGGGGAACTATAGTCGAGCACACTTGATAAACACTTGATGATTTGAATTATATTGAATACTTTCGGACTCAAATTTTCATAGGATGATCTTTGAAGATAAATTCCTTCAGGGAGGTTTTATTTCATAAAATAATATAAAAAGGCTGCCTTATATTTTGTGTGACTACACTGATGTGTTTTGTTAATTACCCAAATTCCTTTCCGGCCATTATTGGCTTGTTTCTCTAGTATTGCATTATAATGTAATACTCAAGAATTGCATTATAATGCAATAACATATATAATTCTATTATAATATAAGTATAAAATATTCAGTAATTGCTTAATAACATATATCTTGCTTTGGAGATTAGTAGTCTTGTTTACTAATGGATAATAAGATTCTATTTAATGTTGACCTGTTTTCTATACAGATTAGAAACTGAAAGGTGAGAGAGAGATTATTGAGATATATAGGAAATTCTTCATCTTTTTTATTGTTTTAGCAAGAATAAAATAATGAATAGCATATTTTTTTTTCAGAATGATTGACAGAAAGAATGACCAAGATAACAACAGTTCTATGATTGATTTAAGTTACAAACAAGACAAAAATGGAAGTCAAATTGATGCTATTCTTGACAAGCTGTATGTATGTGCCAGTGTGGAATTTCTGATGACTGTGGCAGATTTCTTTATCAAAGCTGTGCCTCAGAGTCCAGAAAATGTGGCAAAAGAAACACAGATTTTACCAAGACAGACTGCCACAGGGAAGGTCAAGACAGAGAAAGGTTGGCAGAATTTATCTGTCATAGATGACAACTTGTGTATTTTGACAAGAATTACAAACCAGAAAAAAGAGAAATGAAGAATTTAAGAATGTAAAATTAGTCTTTTAGGTTTAAGCATATTCTGTATATAAACTTTAGCTTTTTAGTTTTTAAAAACATTTTAAGAAATGTTTTAAAATGGAAACATTTTTAAGAGAGAGGTACAGTAGAAATTGGACTAATGGCCAGGAAACTCCACTTTGGTTCCAACTGTGCCATGAACATTTCTTTACTGATCCAGAAATGAGGTTAATTTGGGTCAGTGGTTAGTGGTCTGTTTTATAGGTGGGGAATCTTATTCAAAGAAAACATGTTGAGAATTCTAGCACATTGAAGAACAATTGGAAACATTAAAGCAGAACATGGGGACTTTGGAGGACCCAGCAGGACTTCCCTGGATGTCAGCTTAACTCCTTAAACTCTGGAAGAGTTTGCATGTCTGGTCTTGGTGTATGCTGAAGCCACTTTCAGCTCTATACTTCTTTTATTCCAGCATTATCCAGTAGATCAGTGATTCTTTCTTTTCTTTCCCTTTCTTTTCCTTTCCTTTTCTTTCCTTTCCTTTTCTCTCCTCTCCTCTTCTCTCCTCTTTCCTTTTTTTAAAATTTTTAAATATTTTTTAAATTTTTTTGACATAGGCTCTCACTCTGTCGCCTAGGCTAGAGGGCAGTGATATAGCTTGGCTTACTGTAATTTTCGCCTCCTGATGTGAGTTCAAGCAATTCTCCCACCTCAGCCTACTGAGTAGCTTGGGTCCACAGTTGTGCACCACCACACCTGGTATTTTTTTTTTTTTTTTGGTAGACATGGCTTTGCCGTATTACCCAGGCTGGTCTCAAACTCCTAGGCTCAAGCAATCCACCCACCTCTGCCTCCCAAAGTGCTGTGGATTACACCTTGCCCCTGCCAGATCAGTGACTTTTCTATGTTAAATTACAATTGTCTAAGGTCAGATATTTTTCTCTCTAATATATAACCCAGATTGGAAAACTAATATATCCTGGTAAGAATGCTATTTTTAAAATTTACCTTTAATATTTTTTAAATAGTGATCATATCTGGTATCTCTATATTTATATATGCTTTGAATATATTTATAGTATAGATTATATGATATTGACTATGGACTTCTGGGTGAAATTGAAAGAAACAAGTAATAATAATCTCTTTTATCGGGTCTCTTTTCCTCTTCCTGATATTCTTCTTTCCAGTTTTCCCCTTCCCCTGCAAGGTAGTATATACTTATGCCTGTGTACATGCACATACTTTAATTCTGAAAAAAAAAAACTTCAAAACAGGATTATTCTTCCTGGGTCAGAGTGGTAATGATATTCTTGGGACAGGGATCAGATTGCCTTATCTTGCTCAATCTGCAATTGTTAATAATCATTTAATACTTAGTATTAATCAACCAATTAATATTGTCAGTTTCACCATATCTGTTATAGAAAAACATTGAGAACAAGTTAACAACTTGTAGATAACATGTAGTCAAATGAAAATACTTACCTTAAACTTTTCTGGTTCCTGTCGTTTGTTTCTTCAGATGACTCTGTTAGACCAAATATGACCTTAAAGGCCATGATCACAGATCCAGAAGTGGTATTTGTTGCCAGCCTGACAAAGGCTGATGCTCCTGCTCTCACAGCGTCGTTTCAATGTAACCTTTCTCTGTCAACATCCAAACTCGAACAGATGATGGAAGCTTCTGTGAGAGATCTGAAAGTGCTCGCTTGCCCTTTTCTCAGAGAAAAGAGAGGGAAAAACATTACCACAGTAAGAATTACCTTGTGTCCTAATCTTGGGTTGAAGAATGTCAGAAATGGTTGATTCATAGAATCCTATAATATGAGAGTTCTGCAGGGACTTTAGAGATTATTTATTGTGAACTTGGGGTTTTACATATAAAGATATTGAATTCCAAAGATGTTAAATGACAGCCATGGCTGCTAGTGACAGAACTGGGGACTACCTCCAGAATAGTTTTATTTTCATTATACCATCTTCTGTTGAGTAGTGTTTGAATTTTAGTACAAATTAATATTCTTTTTCAACTGTTTCTTTTGTTTACTGGAGTATAGCTAATGAATGAATGAATGAATATTTAGGCCTAGAATGAAAAAAATTAAATTGGAGTCATCTCGCCAAAAGTGATGGTGTTCTGTTTTTAAAAGTGAATGTCAATTATGTTTTCACATTATTATTGAAAAATATTATTTTAATCAGTTAATTACCACACCAATTATTTTGTAGTATTTATAATTTTATGGTAAGAGAATCATTATATTATGTGACTTATTTGCAGTGGTATTTTAAATTTAAAAAATATGTGGACAAAGTGACTTGCATAAAGAAAGTATGAAGTCTATAATATTATCATGAAATATTCTTTGACAGGATAATCTTTTTACATGTCACCAAAAGCTTATATCAATTAGCTCTTCCTAATTCTTTCTCTTTTAGGGACAAGGGTCTCACTCCGTCACCCAGCCTGTAGTGCAGTAATGCCATCTTACCTCACTTCAACCTCAAACTACTGGGCTCAAATAATCCCTCTGCCTCAGCCTCCTAAGTAGCTAGGACTACTAGCCAGCTAGTTTTTTTTTTTTTTAATTACTTTTTTGTAGAGAAGGCGTCTTGCTGTGTTGCGCAGGGTGGTCTTGAACTCCTGGCCTCAAGCAGTCCTCCTACCTTGGCCTCCCAAAGTGCCGGGATTATAGGTATGCACTACCATACCTGGCCTTATCCTATTTTTTAAAAAACTGGCAATTATGCAGTACTAATTGCTCCAGTCAGTTCAGGTACAAGCTTATTTATTCATTTCTTTAGTGATATATAAGAATATAGCTTCACAATTTGAAGATTTGACTTTTATTCTAATAAAGGCCTTATATGATATTTCAGACTGACCTGTCAAACATCTGGAAACTGTTTACTTACCTACCTTACCACAGTCTTTAGCTCACTTTTATAGTTATTTCAAAGGTATATTTTATAGAGTCTATAATTTAAAAACTATTTTAGCAGAAAGAAACATTTTAAACAGTAAATGTGCTTTATTACTTGAGGATTTGGCATGATAAATTAATCAGAACTGCTTAAAGTGATTTACCAATGTTCACAGATTTCTCATAGTTCAGAAGAGTCTTCACAACAGAGTCTCGGCTAATTTATTTTTGCTTTTTTGCTTTTAGTATAATAGCAGGCTGTAAAGATCCCAAGTTAAGTAAGACATGGTTCTTGTAAGTGTGTTTTACATATATAATGGATCTATGGAAATGTGAATTTTGTTTATCTGTTTATAGGTCTTGCAGCCCTGTTCTTTATTTATGGAAAAATGTATGTGGGCTTCAGGAAAACAAAATATAAATATTATGGTTAAAGAATTTATAATTAAGGTTAGTACTTACCGTATTCTTTTTTTTCTTCACAACATTGCATATTTGCAGTTGAGACAGTATCTTTTGATGTCTCTCATAACTCAAGCATTATGCAAGTCACATACTCAGTAATCTGTAACTTCTAACGTGAAAGTATATTTTTCTTTAATGCAAATGTTTGTACTTTTTAATATCTACAAATGATTGGGGTAGTTTTGCCCTATTATATTTGCATGCATGTGTTGGGGAGGTTGAGTTGGAGGAGGGAAGAGACAGGTGGGAAGAGAAGGGAAGAAAGGATGGAGAGAAGAGGTTGTTATAACTTTATTTGTAATAAGTTCTTTTTAGGCTTTTATTTGATATGTAATTTGATTGAATTTAATAACTATATTATTTGGCTTCAAGTATTTGTAATGACAGATGTACACTAGAAATAATTATTAGAGTTTACTGTTTTTTTCTCTGCATTTAAAGTATCGAAAAACAGTAAATGTTTTCCAATGGTATTCAGGTTCTTTAAGTATGAGCTCATGCCCAGTCACGAATAGAAGATATAGGATACTTTCTGCAATCTATTTCTCTGCACAAAGGATACAAAAATGAGTCCTTTTTTGGTTAATTGCTTAATTTTTGGTTAATTGGTTAATGCCAGTAATGGTAGTAGCTTTACTTATATAGGTCCGTGACCAACAGTGATTGAACTGAGGCTCAAACTCATTTCATTTGAAGTACCATGTAAATATCAATTTAGTTTTTTCTCAACATTTTAAAATACTGGATAGTCTTAGAATATATATTGTTAATGGATTTACTTTTAAAAATATATAAAGTAGTAAATGAGGGGAAAACTCGAATTTGCATGTATTTTCTCTTAAGGTACTAAGTTAGGTGCTGGTGAGAATTTCCATTCTTTGTACATAAATTTATGATTGATTCAACAAACATTTTTGAGCTTTTACTGTTTATAAAAAAAATGTCCTTTACAAGGCATTGGGGATATGTAGCCCCTGCTGTCAAAAAACTTAATGACATATGTGGGAGAAAGAAAGAAATCAGAGATTACAGCTTTCAGTGCTAGAGGCATGGCCAAGATTTAGTTGAGAGCACAGGTATGGGACCTTTAATTCAGACCAGGACATCAGGCAAAGCTATGTAGAAGCAGGACTATTTGATGTGAGTTTTGAAGGGAGATTAAATAGATGGAGAGTATGGAATGGTTAATCCAGACAGAACTGATAATATGCACAAAGGCAGAGGTGTGAGAAAATCCGTTAAGATTTAGAGGGGTGGTCACATATGGCTGGAGAGAATGGTGTGGTGGAGTTGTAAGACTGGAAGCATTAATTATAAATGACATTAGTAAGACAAGGAAAAAAGTTGACAAGTTAGAAAAGCAGTACATACTAGATCTTGCTTTTAATTATATAATTTATCGCTTTACATTTTAAGTAAGGATTGTGAGAAGTGAACAATAAAGGGATACAGTTAACTTACTTAACTTAGTATTTCGCAAACTTTGGGAGAATTCTGGCTAGGTGGTTGAATAGGCACTAGGCCACAAAGAGCTTTGCACATTAAGCTAAAAAAAGTTTGAATTTTATCCTGTGGGATACAAAAGTTATGGGAAGTTGATGAAGATTTTAAACAGAATTACATACTCAGCTTTGGGTTGTAGAAAAATTATGCTGGTGGCAGTGTGGAGGGTAGGCTGAGAAGGTGTTGGGCATAGAAGATATCATCAGTGTAGAACTAAGGTGCAGTAATAGGAGGTGAGGGAAGTGAGCAAAGAAAGGCACTATCCAAAGATAATAAGAAATTTGCAGATCTTGGAGTAAGTCAGAGGAGAGCTGTGATTTCCAGTCTTCTAGTTTTAGTAAGGCAAATTTATATCTTTTTCTCCCTTTTCTTTTTTTTTTTTAAAGATCTTGTTGCATACCGATATTTATGTATATCTTGACAAGGGTCACACACTTTGGCTTAGTTCATGTAGCTGATTTTAAAATGAATTTGTTTATGTTTCTATACTTGTCTATTCACATAACACTATTTTGCTCTGATCAGTTTAACTTTAGATTTTGACTACCGACATATAATATTAGTTACTCAATTCCAGATAACCTGAGTAGAAGTCAGTGCTGCATGATTACTTGGCTTGACACATAATTTTGTGTTCTCTCTTGTTTTTCTTGGTTACGAATTTATTCAAAATTTAAATTAGTTACTTTAATTTGAAATTAAAATTAATTTAATTTAATTTAAAAATGTCACTTATAAAGTATGTCACTTAAAATCATGTATGTATATATTCTCATCTGGGAAAGAATTTATTATAAATATTTTTCTGTTTTCTTTTTTAAAGATTTCACCCATAATTCTTAATACTGTGATGACAATCATGGCTGCATTGTCTCCAAAAACAAAGGAAGATGAATCCAAAGATACATCTAAGGAAATGGAAAATCTTTGGGGTGTCAAATCGATTAATGATTATAACACTTGGTTTCTTGGTGTTGACATGGCAACAGAAGTAACAGAAAGTTTCAAAGACATTGAACATTCATTGATAGAGGAAAATTGTGGTGTTGTTGTAGAATCCATTCAAGTTACCTTAGAATGTGGCCTTGGACATCGAACTGTACCTTTATTATTGGCAGAGTCTAAGTTTTCAGGAAATATTAAAAATTGGACTTCTCTAATGGCTGCTACTGCTGACGTGACACTACAGGTATGGCCACATCACTTAATACCTTCAGAGACAACTTCCTGAAAGTGCAGTTTTGGAATTAAGATGTATACACTTTTCTTGTTTGTGCATGGCCACCATGAGTACATATGTGAATAGATATTTTATTCTGACATTTAATTTGTCAATGTATTTTTTTGATAATTATTTTTTAAAGATTGATTTGCTAAATAATTTGTTTATGACAATAGAGTAAGAGAGTAAAGGCAAATACACTCTATATATTGTTAGATGGGTTTTTTAAATGGCTAATGATATATAACGTTAATTACTCAATAGTTTTCCTATTAGTTACCGAAATATGTATTTAAAGCCAAAAGACTGTCTTATAATTTTGTGTGTGTCTTTCCAGGTGCACTATTACAATGAGATCCATGCTGTCTGGGAGCCCCTGATTGAGAGAGTGGAGGGGAAGAGACAGTGGAATTTAAGACTTCATGTAAGGAAATCTTAAAATATCTTTGGATAGAATGATACTATGCATATTCATTCTTAGTTTTTGGTTCAGTGATTCTTAAGATGTGGTCTAGGATCCTTGAAGCCCTTTTAAGGGCTCTGTCCATGAGGTCAGAACTCTTTTCATGTATCATTTTCATTCTCATTCTCTTACGAGTGTAGAGTGGAGTTTTCCAGAGACTACATGAATGTGATATTGCAACAGATTGAATGCAGAACAGAAACGAGAATTTATCTGTCTTCCCTTAAGGCAGGCAGTAAAGAGATTTGTGTATGTTCCTCTTCTCACTGTATTTTTAAATTGTTATTTTTGATTAAAAATGTTATTTATATTAGCATGTAATTTTTATTTTTAAATGAATATTTAATTTTTTTCAGTTTTAATTGTTAGTAGAGTACATATTGCTAGATACAACATAAATGAAACTCTTAGTGTAATCAGTGATTTTTAAGGGTAAGACCAGAATATTTGAGAATTGTTAATGAACTCTTTTGTGTTATCTTTTTATGTTATTTTTTGAGAACACCTCAGAAACCTAGATACTGAAGCACATTATTTCTTGATTAAAAGGAACTAGAGTCATATATTGTTAAGAAATTGTCATAGCATACTTCTTTGGGGCAGCCTTACTAAGGAGTCGGGCACTGAAACTGACTCCACATATTCTTTTGTTAAAGATAAGTCACTTAACCTGTGTTCCAATTTCCTCTCAATAAAGAATACTTTTCTGACCTGCCTTTCTCTGGCATAGGGAGGCTAACAAAGAATGTTTTACAAGGCTTTTGAAATGCTACTAGAACAAAAGCTGATGGAATCTGAAGGCTAGTTAAGTGTTTATTATATTAATACTACTTATTTGAAGGTGTTATTGGGTTAAAAAACAGAAAGAAACATTTCCAGGTGGCACCTCTAATAGGTACCAATTTAGACTTCAGGGTCCTCTTAGATTGCTCATCAACACATAATCACCAGTTGGGTGACACTGAAGAAATAGCTGTGCTCTGAGGAATGCATAAGAGACAAATATTGTAGCTGGCTTTGAGTAATTTCATGGCATAATTCTAAACTTTTCCCCATGCTTGGACTATACCCTGAAAGAATGAACGCTGATTTCCATGAAATCAAAGTGAAGCATGGTATATTTTTGAAAATAAGACTTTTGTGAAGCATTACTATAAAGTGATCAGTTTAAGAGAACTGAACTCTAGCATTTTTATTTTATTATCAACTGGCTAATAATTTAAATTTGGTCTGTTATTTTTCTTCGTAGGTAAAGAAGAACCCAGTTCAGGATAAAAGTTTGCTGCCAGGAGATGATTTTATTCCTGAGCCACAAATGGCAATTCATATTTCTTCAGGAAATACAATGAATATAACAATATCGAAAAGTTGTCTTAATATTTTCAACAATTTAGCAAAAGTATGTCTGAATCTTGGTTAGAATATTTCAAGTGGAATTTTAAAAATGAAACATGTAATTTTTTTGTCATCAAAATTAGCTTCCAAAAAATGTGTAATGATGGTATACATTTTGGAAATAATGTATACTTTTCAAAAATTTAACTGTGATGATATGTTCCTTTTCAGGGTTTTTCAGAGGGCGCTGCTTCTACTTTTGACTACTCTTTAAAGGACAGAGCTCCTTTTACGGTAAAAAATGCTGTAGGTGTTCCCATTAAGGTGAAGCCCAATTGTAATCTCAGAGTAATGGGCTTCCCAGAGAAAAGTGATATTTTTGATGTTGATGCTGGCCAGAATTTGGAACTGGAATATGCCAGCATGGCACCTTCAAGTCAAGGGAACCTATCTATATTGAGTCGTCAAGAAAGCTCCTTCTTCACTCTGACCATTGGTATGCTATATTTATTTTCTTTTAAGGGCATCTTAGCAGTTGTTGGTGTGGGCTTATTTTTAATAAAATGTGAAAAAACATTTTGCTGCAGATATCTGGAGATACAACATTTGAAACGTATAATTGCTAACCTCTTGTTTCTTGTTTTCTAAACTTGAGAAAATTTAAACTTTATTAAGAAATACTTTACAAAACTAGATTATTTTTATGCCCTTAAATAACATATATATAATGTATGTTTTATATATATATAATGTATTTTTAAAAAGATTGGAGTTTAATGAGGAGAGAAAATAGCTGTATTCAGAAGTCTTACAGTATTGACACTGTGACAAAGAAAAAGATTGTTGCTGTATAATTGAGAGAATAAGAAATAAGTTGGATTTTGTTTTTATATTCAAAACCCCAAGAAAAATTGTTTTCGGTCAAAAATTTTATAACAGTAACTGGTCTCCTTTTTTTAGTTTATGAGTCTTAGAAAAGCAATTTGTGGTGATCATTTCTAGTGATGAAGAAAAATACTCATCATTATTTTGAGGTACTAATGATTATTCTGTCATAGAGAAACATTGGCAAATTAATATTTGGAATTCTTTTCACTTATGCACTGCCTTAGTACCTCATGGATATACAGAAGTTGCAAATATCCCTGTGGCCAGACCTGGACGGCGATTGTATAATGTACGGAATCCCAATGCCAGTCATTCTGACTCTGTCTTGGTACAGATTGATGCAACTGAAGGGAATAAAGTAATTACTCTTCGCTCTCCTCTACAGGTAATACTTCAAAGTGAATTGTATCCCTTTCAGTGTATCAAGAAATGTTAAATTATTTAACTGAATATAGGAATATAGTAAAACTTCATTAGGTCAATACTGATTATTCAGAAATAAATAGTAATTATTCAGAAATAAATAGTAAATGGAAATGGCGTCTTTTTACTGTCCAGCTTGCTTTGGTAATATTTATTTTAAATATTTATTTTAAATGTTTACTTAAAGCTCATTTTTGTTGTCTGTTAAGATAAATTTAAAATTAATAAAGCTTTTTTGGTATATTCCTTTAAATATTCAGAACCGAGGATTATTGTAATTATAGTTAGGAAACATTCCATTCTCTTTGTATGTCACTTGGATTATATTTTTCAAGTATGTATGAAGGCATATTGGAATGATCTATTCCTCTGAAAAACATTTTAGCATCTTAATCTGTGTAAATATTTTTTCTACTTTTAAGGTTTTATCCAAAGTTTTTCTTTTTCTGTGTATTACTACAGGTTTCAGCATATGGTCAACAAAAGAACGTTTTTTTCCTACCTGTAACATCAGATAAAAATGAAAAGGTTTCAAATTTTGGACATTGTTATCTTTTAGTTTGTTATTTGTTCCAATGCATAACAGACTGTTGTCAAGAAAAGATAATTGTACTATTTTTCTCATGATTTTTTTGCTATCCATTTTTGTTTAGTTTTTACACATGATGCATTGAGAAAAGATTGTCTTGGAGAAAAAATGGCTTAAATATTCAGAGAATAATACATATTTGAAAGATAATATAGACCAATACTAAACATAAGCTTATAATATATGGAGCATTTGAATATCTTAGTTTTCAACTGCCACATAAACATTATGTTTAATATATGTAGCACTTAAATACCCTAAAATTTTTCAATTGCCAATAAAAATATCTTCCAATATTGAGTTTGAAATTTTTTAGATCTAAACGTATTTGCTTGTGGCTCTCATTTTTCTTTCGAACTTACATATCTTTAAAAAAACTTGTATTTTTTTTTGTCCAACAGATCAAAAACCATTTCTCCATTGCATTTATCATCTATAAATTTGTTAAGAATGTTAAGCTATTGGAGCGCATTGGGATAGCCAGACCTGAAGAGGAGTTCCATGTTCCTTTAGATTCATATAGGTAGATAATTCTTGAAATGTATTGAACTTTAAATGTACTGAGTTGGGGATTTATATTCTGGAAAATAACTTCATATTTTTATTATCTAAAGATTGGTAAAAGCCAGTTTTAAGACATAATTTAGTCTTACATTGAGATACACATTTATATTATCATTGAATTTATCAGGTGAAAATTCTTTATTGTATATTTGATATCAGAAATTTTCTGAGTATTTTTATTAGATCGCCTTTGTATTTGAAGTGAAAAAATTTTTTAAGTTGTCTTTGTTTACAGAGTTTTTGTTTGTTTGTTTGTTTTTTGTTTTTTCTTAGGAAAGTTCCTCCATAAGTTAGCTATGTGATTTTGGGTGAATTTCCTAACCTAGAGCCCTGGTTTCCTCATCTATACATCTGTAAAAATAGGAATAATAGCACCTATCTTGTAGGGTTGTCAGGAAGATTTAATGAGATTCTTTTTTTTAAGTTCTGAATCAAAACTTTATTGTCACTGTTTCCTCCTTCTGCAGATGTCAGTTGTTTATCCAGCCAGCTGGAATCTTAGAGCATCAGTACAAGGAATCCACCACTTACATTTCTTGGAAGGAAGAACTTCATAGGAGCAGGGAAGTCAGATGCATGTTGCAGTGTCCATCAGTAGAAGTCAGCTTCTTACCTCTCATAGTGAATACAGTTGCTCTGCCTGATGAATTAAGCTACATATGTACACATGGGGAAGACTGGGATGTAGCTTACATTATTCATCTTTATCCTTCTCTCACTTTGCGGAATCTTCTCCCATATTCTCTAAGATATTTACTTGAGGTATGTCTCTTGCATTTTGTTTGATTTTTATTGTTGCCCAGAGTAAATTCTGATTTTGTTTTATGGCATTTTTAATTGAGGTCAGTGTTTTATATAGCGTATGTGTAATGTGTAATGCCTTCATAATACTAACGATAGCAAAAACTGGCATAACATTTACTATGTGCTAGGAACTGCTCTGGGTACTTTACATGTACTAGCCTATTTACTGTTTATAATAACCTCCTGATGTAGGTACTGTTGTTAGGCCCATTTTACATATAAGAGAACTGAGTTGAAATGGGTTAAGTGACTCGCTCAAGGTCCCGTAGCTAGGAAGTGGTAGAGCTGGGATTTGAGCCTAGGCAGTTTGGCTTTTTGATCCCTGCCTCTTTACTGCATCTTCCTTAAATTAAGAAGCATGATCATCTCTTTATTAATTAAGTAAAATTCCATTAACTAAAATAGAGGAAAAAATGAGAAAATATTTCATCTTAAAGTTTTTATTTTAAAGTCAACATTGTGATTATTTCTTCAAGGTTCTGTTGAAAATAAACCTTGGAAAATAAAAAAATAATTACTGTCTGTCTTAAGAAGTAATAAAGATTTTCTAGTAATGTTGTATAATAAATATTTTAAAATTTCCATATGGCAGTATATTTTAAAATACTAAAATCTGGAAAGTGTTTGGAACCTACATGTTTTTTAATCCGACAATGAGCCATTCCTGAGTTGTGGAGACAAAATTAATAAAACGAATTAAATAGTATTTATATAAGAGTATTTTGTAAGAATTAAATAGTGTTTATATAAGAGGGGTTTTTAGTAAGGAAACCTGGTTTATAGGTTATTACTCATTTTTCAAGTAATTCCACCTTACTTAGATAACTTGTCAGAGTAATTTTTTACCTGACAAGTGAATAAGAGTAGTTTTCTTATTCCATTCATATGGGAACCATTAGGCATGGTCTATAATTAGAGGATAAAACTGAAGGCCAGGCAGTTCAGTGGCTCATTTAATGACAGCTCTCATGGACAACAGCCAGGCTTCCTGAATTTAGTCTTTGACTCTTGATACAGACCTGATTTTTTCACAAAAAATTTAGGCTGTTAGTCTCCTAATGGCCAAAATCAGTTTCTGCCTTTGGCTATGGTGTAGTATTTTCTTTTTAGTCCTTAGTGAGTACTGGACATTTGTAAAATGTAACCTTGGTACTTCACAGAAGACTTAGCAGTTTACCTGCATCTGGTAGGTTATTTAGCATTTGTGAAAAATATGAATTTTGTTATTTCAGAGGTTTTAAAAAGTTACTAAGCAAATTTTTGTTTGTTTTTAGGGAACAGCAGAAACTCATGAGCTGGCAGAAGGCAGTACTGCTGATGTTCTGCATTCAAGAATCAGTGGTGAAATAATGGAATTAGTCCTGATGAAATACCAGGGCAAAAACTGGAATGGACATTTCCGCATACGTGATACACTTCCAGAATTCTTTCCTGTGTGTTTTTCTTCTGACTCCACAGAAGTGACGACAGTTGACCTGTCAGTCCATGTCAGGCGAATTGGCAGCCGGATGGTGCTGTCTGTCTTTAGTCCCTATTGGCTAATCAACAAGACTTCCCGGGTTCTTCAGTATCGTTCAGAAGATACTCATGTGAAACATCCAGCTGATTTCAGGGATATTATTTTATTCTCTTTTAAGAAGAAGAACATTTTTACTAAAAATAAGGTGTGGTTTTGTTCACATAATAAGTTAAAGCAGATAAATTCCTAATCTAGAAACTTGGGAGTCATTTGCCTTCCCTAAAACCATGCTAACCTATTTGCTAAATGCCATTGGTATGAATTAGGTTCAAGGAGACTTAAGAAAAGCATAATCAAGTGGGATGTTAGGAACCAATAGGTTTCCTGAGACTGAGTTGCCTTTTTCTCCAATGCCTATAGAGTTACCTCTGTTCTTGAAGAAGTAGTAGTAGTGGTAGTAGTAGTAGTATAGTAGATAGAATAGCTTGAATTTATTTACTTTACCGGTGATGAAATGGCATTTTTAAAGAAGTTACCATTGAATTTGGCGTATATTAGATGAGTCTTCCTATGTGTGAAGCACTCAGCCAGGCCTTTGGGAGAGAAACCTAATGCCTAAGCCTCGTCCTTTATGCTCTGGTCCCTTCTTTCCTCTTCAGGCTTATGTTTTGGTATCCCTCACCACACACTTTCTCAAGGACTCACCTCTAGGCTTTTGTATATGCTGCACCCTTTGCCTACAGTGCCTCTTTCCCTGTTTTTTTTTTCTGTCTTCCTCATCATCCCTGATTATCTGCTGTTCATTTGTCATTCTGCTCAAGCCTGATATATATGAAGATTTTCTAACCATTTAAAATGGGCCTAGACATCCCATCCGTGTTCTTATAGGAGTAGTGGTTCTCAAATTTCAGTGTATATTAGAATCACCTAAAGGTTTTTTTTTTTTTTTTTTATGAGATGGAGTTTTGGCCAGGCTCAGTGGCTCATACCTGTAATCCCAGCCAGCACTATGGGAGGCCGAGACTGGTGGATCACCTGAGGTCAGGAGTTCGAGACCAGCCTGACCAGCTGGTGAAACCAAATTAGCTGGGCATGGTGGCAGGCCCCGGTAATCCCAGCTACTCGGGCAGCTGAGGCAGAATCGCTTGAACCTGGGAGGCAGAGGTTGCAGTCAGCTGAGATTGTGCCATTGCACTCCAGCCTGGGCAACAGAGTGAGACCCCATCTCAAAAAGCAAAACAAAACAAAAAAAAGGAAATGGAGTTTTGTTCTTGTTGCCCAGGTTGGAGTGCAATGGCACGGTCTTGGCTCACTGCAACCTGCGCCTCCCGGGTTCAAGCAATTCTCCTGCCTCAACCTCCCAAGTAGCTAGGATTACAGGTGCCTGCCGCCACACCCTGCTAATTTTTGTATTTTTAGTAGAGATGGGATTTCACCATGTTGGCCATTCTGGTCTCGAACTCCTGACCTCAGGTGGTCTGCCAGCCTCGGCCTCTCATAATGCTGGGATTACAGGTGTGAGCCACTGCACCTGGCACCTGAAGGGTTTTAAACGCTGATTACTGGGTCCTGTCTCTACAGTTTGATTCAGTAGGTCTGGATATGGTTTGAGACTTTGCATTTCCAACAGGTGATGCTTTGGGAACTCCACTCTCTTTGAGTGTTGGTTAACACGTGGTATTGTAATTGCTTGTTTATGTGTCTGACCTCTAGTTGTTCTCAAGTTTTTTACAAACTAATTGGATGGATGAGGGTGAGATTAATACAAGGGCACAGTTTGATCTCTTCTATAAAATTTTATCTAAATCCCAGAATCAGAAGTAAACTATCCTCTCACCTCTATAGCATTTTTTGCCTCTTGTATAGCTCTTATCCCATTGAGTCTTGTATCATAATTTTTAGTATGTATTTCCTAGTCTGTCTAGTTGGAAGCTCATTGAAGACAGGAACTGTGTCCTATTGTCTTCCATTCTGCCTATCACAATGTCTTTAATGTAGTGTCTGCTGAATAATGTTAAAGACATAAATTCTCTATATGCTAAGACTTTAAAGATTTGTTAGCTCTGTATCATAAGTCTATCACTGGAAAACATCATTTTGCATTATAATTCTTCTTAAAAACAATACAGAATCTTATCGGTATCTAGGTTTACTATACTCATTGCATAGGTGAATGAGAAAGTCAGAACTATGTTTTTGTTTTATTGTTCCCTAGAGTTTTTTGTGGCTCTGTTACCTGTTTGCAGTATGGCTTTGATTATATTTTTCTGTGTCCCACAGTACTAAAGAAATTTCTAGTAGTCCAGCAACTTTCTCTCAAATAAAAGTATTATAGTGTTTTAGATTGCTTATATGACGATATGTGCTCTCTGGTATAGGTACAATTAAAAATTTCAACTAGTGCCTGGTCCAGTAGTTTCTCATTGGATACAGTGGGAAGTTATGGGTGTGTGAAGTGTCCTGCCAACAATATGGAGTACCTGGTAAGATTCTGCTTCCTTATTTACCTTTGATTCCATTCACCTTTTCTACAGTTCAACAAACAAGTTGGCTCCTAAAGTGTACAGAAATTTGAATTTAAAGTGATAATGTGGAGGGAGGGCTGTTATCACTACAAATTTTTATGGTCACTGATACCAGAGCAAAACCTGAATTTGTCTAAGTTTAAGACAGTGAGTTTAATCCATCCAAGTGAGCAACTTGGTAAATATTCACAGTATGGTAGAATCCTTATTCTATGCCACCCCTTGCCAGACATTTCTTAAATCTTAAATTTGACTAGTATGAAAATTTTAGTAATCTGATGCCAATTAACCTATTTTATTACTACTTCAAAATTTTTGTTTTACTAATAACAGATAATAAAACTTGTACACTAATTGTAAAGCAATTTATGTTTGAAATTTTAAAAAGTAGGGAATTCTAGACATACTAAGTCTGTCATTACAAGTCGTTAAATTACTAATTGATATTTCTTGAATTGTTTCTGATGGAGCAAAACTAAGGAACTAAAATTCTTTTTTCTTAGACGATAATCTGTAGTAGAATGTAACTTATAGTTGCTTTATTTAAGAATTATTATTTTAAAATATGTTAAGAAGTTTGTGTGTGAATGAGGGGATGTGTGTGTATTTCAAAGACATTGAAAAAACTGGAAAATAAGCTTGTTTCCTTTCCACAGGTTGGTGTTAGCATCAAAATGAGCAGTTTCAACCTTTCGCGAATAGTTACCCTGACTCCCTTTTGTACCATTGCAAACAAGTCATCTTTAGAACTAGAAGTTGGCGAGATTGCATCTGATGGCTCAATGCCAACTAATAAATGGAACTATATTGCTTCTTCAGAGGTAACATTTTTCTTTATTACAACTGGTTCCTAAAATATACAAGTAAATATTGACATCTAAATAAGAATTGTATATACCTCTTTTTCAGACTCTATCATATTTATGTGTTGAAATATGACAGCCAGCTTTGAAAGATTTTTTTCATACTATATTTTTAAAAAAAGAAGAAAAGTTTTGATAATACCTACACTAGCCCAGTCTAGATCATTAATAGTTTTTTCTAATTCTTCCTATATGTGTAGAATGTAGCTATGTACTGTAAAAAGTACATAGAGATTATGTATTATATGGTGTCTCCATAGTCAAGATAATGTCTCTATATTCAAGAAGCTATTGTCTTAAAAGAGTAGTAAAAGTCAGCACATAGAGAGATAGATAGCACATGCTAAGTTATAGGTGGTTATAGAATTTCTGAATAGGTGAGCTGGAAATTTCTTTGAAAATTAGCTAAAATTCCGCTCTCTCACTTTACTGAAAAGGAGACTTTTCCAAGATTGATAAAGTCATTGGTAGTTGAAATCATGGTGTTGTAGATCAAAAGATAAAAGTTTCACAGAAAAGGTGGGATTTGAACTAAGCTCTTCATGCTCAGTAAGATTCCAGGAGGTGAAGCAAATGGGGGAATGTGTGCCAGAAGAGGACAGGTGCAAAGATGAGCACTGGTGCTTGATCTTGACTGAGTTTTCAACCAAACCAGCTGACTCTCCGGATGAAGGTCACTTTCTACTGTGCAAAAAAGATTCTAAAATTATTTTTAAAATTTTTAGCAAAAGACTGAAAAGGAGGGATTCTAATTACAATATGAACCAAAAGCTCTAAGAGCGTGGTGTGTTCAAGACACTTAGAATGATCTCCTTAAACTCAGCAACAAATAAATGCTTCTTTTTTTTTTAATCTTTGCTGTGGGTTTGATTACAGTAGTATTTTTTATTCAGAAATAGAATTTACCTAGTATTCTATAACAGAAGGACATTTTGTGTTAGGAATGAAATATTCAGTAAAAACTGAGGCTTAAAGAAGTAAGTATATGGTCTGATTAATATCAGACATCTAGGAGGATGGTGTCAGAACTTCCAGCAAGGTCTGTGGTGTTCTTTCCTCTGCGTTCAGTTGTCTTTCTGGTTTATCTAGGATAAGATACTCTGTGAAAGAATTCATCGTGTATTAGTGAATTAAAGTGGATATACACAAAAGCAAATGAGATTATAATTTTTAAATACAATTTTTAAATAATAATGAATTTTATAATTCTTAATCAACAGACTCTTCAGTTTCTCATACTGCAATTATACCATAAATACATATAGACTAATATATCTGTATTCTCCTGATGCAGTTTCTTTGGTTTCATAGTCATTATATTGTCAGTAATCTTACTAAGAGATGTGGAGGACATATTTTTAGAAGCTTCATAATAATTTAATCAAGATCAGAATCAGAATTGAAAATTTAATTAGTTAATGTCTTATTTATTATATTACAGTGTTATCCTTAAGACTGATAATAACTTTTATATTTATAGTGCCTTCCATTTTGGCCTGAAAATTTGTCAGGCAAACTTTGTGTGAGAGTGGTGGGCTGTGAAGGATCTTCCAAACCGTTCTTCTATAACCGACAGGATAATGGCACTTTATTGAGCTTAGAAGATCTGGTAAGTTTTCATATTTTAAAATAAAATGTCTTTGATTTTTAAAATTTGCTTTGAGATATTTCAGTAAACCATGCTATCAAAATTTACTGGTAATTATTTGAAGGTCCTGCTATATCAATATGTAATGCCAACATATATTTGTAACAGATCAGAGCCAGTTTGCTTTTCAGTAAGAACTTAAGAAAACAGGCTGAGTGGGGAAGCTCACGCCTGTAATCCCAGCACTTTAGGAGGCTGAGGCAGGTGGATCATGAGGTCAGGAGTTCGAGACCAGCCTAGCCAATGTGGTGAAACCCCATCTCTATTAAAAAGTACAAAAATTAGCTGGGCATTGTTGCACATGCCTGTAATCCCAGCTACTCGGAAGGCTGGGGCAGGATAATTGGTTGAATCTGGGAGGCGGAGGCGGAGGCGGAGGCGGAGGCTGCAGTAAGCTGAGATGGCGCCACGGCACTCCAGCGAGACTCTGTCTCGAAAAAAAAAAGAAAAAAGAAAACAAAGCTTTTGTGTTTTACATAATATTGAAATTCCATATGTAAGTGTAGATTAAACCAGTACATCAAACATACTTTTTTTTTTCTTTCCTACAATAGAATGGGGGTATCTTGGTGGATGTAAACACTGCCGAACATTCAACTGTCATAACTTTTTCTGATTACCATGAGGGATCTGCTCCTGCCTTGATAATGAACCATACACCATGGGACATCCTCACATACAAACAGAGGTATGAGAAAAAATGGTTAATAGGAAATACTTTTATTGGTTCACAGTAACTAATGGGAAACACTTTGGTTTCATATTCAGAATGTTTTTAGATTTTAGAAAGGTGATACGGAACACGTGGTGTTAATGTCTAATATCCTTACATGTTTTGAGATAACCCTCTGTAAACACATTAATATTTCTGCAGCAAAACTGATGAATATTCACGTCAAATGGGAAAAATAGAAATTATTAATAGTTTCATATCAATTCAGGTCAGGTTTTGCTGCCAAATGAGTTTTGACACCAAACTTCCAGAAAAATCTTTGGGGTTTTAGAGCTTTTTAAATTTCAAAATGGCAGGTAAGGGAGTGAACCTGTTTGAGTATTCCCTTTCCTGGTAACTTGGTAATGCTCAGTGACCCTTTTCCTATAAATCTGTATTTAGTTTTTTTGGGTAGGGATAGTAGAAGGTTAAATGAGAAGATGATGAGTAGATAGTGATGTTGAATGTATAGCATTGGCTGATAGGAATTTCATTGTTCTTGCCTTTGCTGTCATTTGGTTTGGATGATGTCATTATTTAATGGTGGAGAATTTAAGCCCTTAAAATATCGAATAATTTTATTTATAAAATTATGTATATTTATATTAACATATGTATATATGTGTATATATATTTATACATATATACACACATTTATATGTGTGTATATATGTAAATTTCTTAAAGATTTCCCTAGTCTTAACTCTAATGGAGTGAATCCAGTGAGAGATTTAAAAGTACAGATTAGGATTAAAACCTAGTTGGATTACTTTTTTTCTCCCAGTTCTCTGGAATATTTTTTGCATTAAATGGACAAATACTTTACTTAAACTGTAATAATCAATTTTAAAGTCTCCTGGGAGTCTTGTTAAGATGCAGATTTTGATTCAGTAGCTTTTGGATGGGGCCCTGGACTTTGCATTTCCCACAAGTCCCCAGGTAATGCTTATTCTGCTTGTTTACAGACCACACTTTGTGTAGTAATGGTATGGACATAATTTTTTTTGTTGCTGCAGCCCATAATATATCTTAAGTATTTTATTTGATTAAAAAGCTTAACTGGTCACAGTAATGCATACCTGTAGTCACAGCTACTTGAGAGGCTTGGGTAGGAGGATCTCATGAGCCCAAGAGTTTGAGGCTGTAGTGCAATATGATCTTGCCTGTGAATGGCCACTGCTTTCCAGCCTGGGAAACATAGGAAGACCCTGTCTGTAAAAAATATGTTTAAATTTAAGCACTGAGTGAAAGTTCGGCTACTAAAGATATTTACTCTTCACAGCCATTTCTACAGGTGGACTCTGATCTGGCAATCTGTTTACCCTAATGAATTCCATTGGCATGATTGCACTTGGATCAATTCTGAGTGCATTGAAGCTTCAGAAAGGGCAATATTCTGTTTCCCCAAGCTTAAAAACCATTAACTTATTAGACATTTTAGGGTACTTGTTTTTAGGTAGAGTTGTGTTTTATTAACCAAAGGAATTGCATAGGACTTTTGTGCTAATCCCCTCCTCAGTAAACTACGGGTTTGGATTTCTTAACTCCAAGATAATGCTGATTTTCTCTCTTTTCATCATGCTTCAGTGGGTCACCAGAAGAAATGGTCTTGCTGCCAAGACAAGCTCGACTTTTTGCCTGGGCAGATCCTACTGGTACCAGAAAACTTACATGGACATATGCAGCAAATGTTGGGGAACATGATCTGTTAAAGGTATCATTTGATGTGAATGAGTGCTCTGTGAGGTACCTGCCAGTGAAGGAAGTAGAGAAACTATCTTCAATGACTCCTTGTCCTAACTGAACTAGAAGTGAATTGGAAGTATTTCCAGCATAAGTAGCTTTTGGACTTTAGATGGCAAATACTGTAGTTCAAACCAGTATATTATATTAGATCAATCAAAGTAATTTAATTACAATTAAAAAAAATAGACCTGCTTTATCTTGCCCACCTAAAGACCAGTAAAGCACCTTTTTTATTTACCAATTTTAAAATGAAGGAATTGTAAGACTAAGTTGAAAACAACTTTATTTTGAGCATACCTCTGCCACTTTTGGCTATGAGTTTTTAAAGCATGTTTTCCTAAGCACAGCTATATATTTTGTTAATTAATGGAGTCTGATAGATGCAAATTATTGCATGTAAGAAATTTAGTGAAATATTTATTGAAACAATATTTAGGTAACTGAGTTGATAAAATATGTTATTTTTTAGACTCTTAGCCTCTGAAAGGGCCCAAAGAATTCATATACCAGCCTCTCATCTGATATAGGAATTGCTCCTGCATTAGTAATAGATCATCCAGTTTCTGTATGAATATATTCCATGATGAAAGAGTTTATATAGTGTCATTGTGCGTTGTTCATTGTCCAATAATGCCAGCTGTTAAAAGTCTTTCTTGACTTTTGCTTTAAAATGGTAAGTGGCCAGCAGTTATTGAATTATCCTCATTTCTTCTCTCCTCACATTTGATACTACTCAGCAACTGTAGCTCCCAGTAAGTAGCATATAGATACTAGAGAGAAGGTGGCAGTGACCTTCTGGAGGAAGATATAAAGGTCTGCTTATAGAAGCAGATCCAGGAAGAATTCTGTTAACAGCATGGTCAGGGATTTCAGTTTTTAATGTTCCTCTTCTATTTGGTGTTAGCGAATGAGACAGTAGGAGGAGAGGGTGATTCCACCTCAGTCAGCAGATAGTCTGCCATGTATTGAAAATTGAGCTATAAGCAAGGAAATTGTTCATGTCCTTGTCCACTCAGTTGATCAAAGAAGGGAGTTCTGCTTAGGCCCTAGTGGACATGACAGGGGAGTTCAAAGAAAATCATACATTGTTGGCAAACACTAGGTTTACACAGATCTTTCCTCATTTAAGTATGATAAACAGAAAAAATCCCAACATGGACTTTATGAAAAAAATACTTCGTTAGAAAAAGGTAGCATTATCCTGTTGATTCAGAGGGCAGTTGTACCTCTGAAAAATTTTTTACTACAGGACCAGAAGCAGCATTTCAAAATGTATGCCTGGCATCCTCAACTAAGTTATAAAGACATGATACTATGAAATAAGAGAAAGCAAGGTGAAATAAAAGACAAAGACAGCAAAATAAAGTGTAAGGGGAGAGGGGAAACTATATTCTGTGCATACTATATATTTATATCCCATTTAATCCTAAATTTTATTGGAGAAATGATAAAGATTATATCTTTTTAAAAAAGCTGTCAATTAGTAGAACTGAAATCAGTGAGAAAGGAATTTCAAAACAATGAGAAAATGAAAATAAGTAAAACTTTGCCATTACAGTAAAAGAAAGAAACCTAAGAAAGTATATAATAAATGACAGATATATTTTATTGAGGACATATCATATATTGATGCTTTTTATATATTATCACTAATTCTTATGATAGGAACTTTGAACTGCTGGTTGGAATTCAAAATCAGATCTATCTGACTTCAAAGTCTGTGAACTTTTTCTACTAGACCATGCTTCCCATCAGTTATGTCAGTAAATGAAAATGGTTTAAATTCTATTAAAAGATAAAAACATTCAGATTAAATTAAAAAATAAGATTTAACTGTAAGTTGTTTACAAGAGTTCTGTTTCAGCCACGCTAACAGAAAATTACAACCATGAAGAGAGATGGTAGAGATTTAACAAGCAAATGGAAGTAAAATCAAAGTAAAGTTGTTGATTTTAATTTCTTTCTTTTTAAAAATTCATACATAATAGTTGTACATTTTTGAGGGGTACATGTGATATTTTGATACATACATAAAATGTGCAATAATCAAATTGGAGTAATTGGCATATCTACCACCATAAACATTTCTCTTTATGTTGGGAGCATTCCAAATCTTCTCTTCTAGCTATTTCGAGCTATAAAATACATTATTGTTAACTATAGTAACCCTACTGTACTAGCTAACGCAAGATCTTACTCCTTCTGACTATATTTTTATACCCACTAACCAACCTCTCTTGTTCCCTCCCATCCCCTTCTCATCCTTTGGTAACCAACATCAACTCTCTATAAAATAAAATACACTTTTTTTTTTTTTTTAGCTCCCACATATGAGTGAGAACACGTGCTATTTGTCTTTCTGTACCTGACTGACTTCACTTAACATATGACCTCCAGTCCTATCCATATTGCTGCAATATTTGACAGGATTTCAGTAATTTTTTATTACTGAATAATACTTCATTCTGTATATGTAGCACATTTTCTTTATCCATTCATCTATTGATGGACATTTAGGTTGGTTCCATATCTTAGCTACTGTGAATAGTGCTGCAAAAAATGTGGGACTCCAGATATCCCTTCAATATACTGATTTCCTTTCATTGGGATATATGCCAAGCAATGGAATTGCTGGATTATAGTTCTATTTTTAGTTTTTTGAGGAAACTCCATACTGTTTTCTGTGTAGCTCTACTTACATTCCCATCAACACTATACAAGTGTTCCCCTTTCTCTACTTCCATGCCAACATCTATCTTTTTTTTTTTTAATTAAAGCCTCTAACTGGGGTGAGATAATCTCATTGTGGTTTTGACTTGCATTTCCCTGGTGTTTAGTAGTGTTGAACATTTCTTCATATAGATGTTTGCCATTGTATGTCTTCTTTTGAGATATGCCTATTCAGATCTTTTGCCTGTTTTTAAATCAGGTTTTTTTTTTGTTTTTTTTTTTTAAGGAATTCAAAGCACTCCGCCAAGCTTGTGGAGTATTTTGAGTTCCTTATGTTTTCTGGTTATTAATCTCTTATTAGACAGATAGTTTGCAAATAATTTCTCTCTTTCTGTATATTGTCTCTACTCTGTTGATTGTTTCCTTTACTGTGTAGCCTTTAAGCTTGATGTAATCCTATATGTTTTTACTTGTGTTGATTGTGCTTTTGAGGTCTTATCCAAAAAGTCTTTGCCTAGACCAGTGTCCCAAAGCATTTTCCCAGTGTTTTCTTTAAATAGTTCTATGGTATCAGGTCCCAAATTTAAGTCTTTAATCTATTTCAGTTTTATTTTTGAATATGGCAAGAGGTAGGGGTCTAGTTTAATTCTCCTGCAGCATATGGTTATCCAGTTTTCCCAGCACCATTTATTGAAGACACTATCTTTTTCTGGTATATTCTCATGCCGCCTTTGTTGAAGATGAGTTGGCTGTAAATGCATGATTTATTTCCGGGTTGTCTGTTCTGTTCCATTGGTCTGTTTTTATGCCATTACCATAATGTTTTGGTTACTATAACTTTGGTATATTTTGAAGTCAGTTAGTGTGATGTGTCTAGCTTTATTCTTTTTGCTCAGGATTACTTTGGCTATTCAGGTTCCATATGAATTTTAGGTTTTCTCTGTTTATGTAAAGAATATCATTGGTATTTTGATAGGGATTGCATTGGTCTTGTAGATCGCTTTGGGTAGTAGAGATATTTTAACAATATTAAATTCTTTTAAACCATGAATAAGGGATATCTTTTCATTTTTTGGTGTCCTATTTTATTTTCTTCATTAGTGTTTCATAGCTTTGTACATTTTGGTCAAATATTATTCTTAGGTATTTTACATATTTTTTTTTCGTAGCTATTGTAAATGGTATTGCTTTCTTGATTTCTTTTCTAGTTTGTTTGTTGTTGGCATAAAGCTATGCAATTGGTTTTTTTTTTTTTTTTTTTTTTGGAGACAGAGTCTCGCTCTGTCACCTGGGCTGGAGTGCAGTGGTGTGATCATGGTTCACTCCAGTCTCAACCTCCCAGGCTTAAGTAATTCTCCCACCTCAGTCTCTCGAATATCAGGGACTACAGTTGTACACCATCAAGCCTAGCTTTTTTTTTTTCTGTAGAGATGGAGTTTTGCCATGTTGCCCAGGCTGGCCCCAAATTCCTGAGGTCAAGCGATCCACCTGCCTGGACCTCTGAAAGTGCTGCGATTACAGGCATGAGCCACTGTGCCCAGCCATTTGATTTTTATATACTGATTTTATATCCTGAAACTTTACCAAATTTATCTGTTTGGTTAGGTTTGGTTTTGTTTTTCTTTTTTTTTAATGTGTGTGGAGTCTTTAGGTTTTTCTAAATATAATGTGTTGTTTGTGAATAAGGATAATTTGACTTTTTTTTTTTTTTTTCAAATTTGGATGCCTTTTTTTTCTTTCTCTTGCCAAAGGGCTTTGACTAGGACTTCACTATGTAAAATAAAAATGGTGAAAGTGGGCATCCTTGTCTTGTTCTAGATCTTAGAGGAAAGGCTTTCAAATTTTCCCTCTTCAGTATGATGTTAGCTGTGGGTTTGTTATATATAGCCTTTATCATTTTGAGATATGTTCCTTCTGTACCTAGTTTGTTGAGAGCTTTTCTCATAAAGCAATATCAGTTTTTTTCAAATGCTTTTTTAGCATCTGTTGAAATGATCATGTGGTTTTTGTCCTTGATTCTATTAATGTCATGTATCCTGTTAGTTTGCATATGTTGAACCATCCTTGCATCCCTAGGATGAATCTTACTTGATAATAGTGATGGATCTTTTTTTTTTTTTTTTCCCAGTGGACACTTTTATTGTTTATTTAATGTATTATTAATTTTGTCTCCCTACCTACAAATGGAATTTCATCTTGTTTCCATGCTGAGTAGTGAAACAGTGACAAAGCTAATCATAATAGCCTACATCAAAAAAGAACTAAGCTAACACAGCTCACTTGTTTTAACAGGCAAAATATAAATATATGCACTCTAGAATGCACAATGTTTAGTCACTGAGAAATTCAAATGGGATCTTGAAGAATGTAGGCAAATCCAGGGTGCATTAAAGATGAGCTGAGATGCTGTGCAACTGTTTAAGGGTTCCTGGCACTGCATCTCTTGGCCACTAGCTGAACCTGGACATGGAAGGTTTTAGCTAATGCCAAGTGAAGTTGCAGAAAATGCTAAGTTGACTTAGGGGCTGTGCACAGGAACTAAAAGGCAGGAAAGTACTAAATATTGCTGAGAGCATCCACCCCAGGAAGGACTTTACCTTCCAGGAGCTCCAAACTGGCACCACCCCCAGTGCTCACATGGCTGACTTTATCCTCCGTGTTCCATTTGGCACAGCAAGTGGCAGTGTCTCCACCACCTATGATGGTGATGCAGCCCCTAGAAGTGGCTTTCACCACCTCATCCATGAGGGCTTTGGTTCCCCAGGCAAAAGCTTCCCATTCAAATACCCCCACAGGACCATTCCACACAATCTGCTTAGCCCAAGTGACAGCCTCAGCATACTTCTTGCTGCTTTCAGGACAACAGTCCAAGCCCATCCAGCCAGCAGGTATGCCAGAAGCCACAGTGGCTTGGCCAGTCTTGGCATTCTCATCAAACTTGTCAGCAGTGACAAAGTCAACAGGCAAGGTAATCTTCACACCATTCTTCTCAGCTTTGGACATTAGGTCCTTGACAATCTTGGCTCCCTCTTCATCAAATAGAGAAGTGCCAATCTCCATGTTGTTGAGCACCTTAAGGAAGGTAAAAGCCATTCTGCCACCAAAAATCATCTCGTTGACTTTGTCCAGCATATTATTGATCAACTGGATCTTGTCTGCAACTTTAGCTCCACCCAGGATGGCCAGGAAAGGTTGCTCTGGGCTCTCCAAGGCCTTGGCAAAGTAGTTCAGCTCCTTCTTCATCAAAAATCCTCCAGCCTTCTGTGGCAGATTGACTCCTACCATGGAGCTGTGGGCTTTGTGAGCAGTGCCAAAAGCATCATTGACGTAGACATCCCCTAGCTTGGAAAGTGAAGCTCGGAAAGCTTCTATTTTGGCTGGCTCGGCTTTAACCTTGTTCCCAGAAGCATCTTTTCCCTTCCTTTCTTCCTCCACATGAAAGTGGAGGTTCTCCAGCAGGATGACAGACCCAGCAGCTGGGTTGGCACAGGCTTTCTCCACTTCTGGGCCTACACAGTCCTTCAAGAACAGAACATCCTTGCCCAGCAGAGACTTGAGTTCTATAGCAACTGGCTCTAAGGAGTACTTGTCAGGCATAGGGACACCATCAGGCCGGCCTAGGTGGCTCATAAGGACTACCGACTTGGCTCCATTGTCCAAGCAGAATTTGATGCTTGGGACAGCAGCCTTAATCCTCTGGTTATTTGTTATCTGGTTGTTCTTCATAGGAACATTGAAGTCGACTCTCATAACGACCACCTTCCCTTTAACATCCAGCTTGTCCAGCGTCAGCTTGTTAGAAAGCGACATTTTGGAAATATAGCTGGGAAGAGAGGTCAGTGATTCGGACAACCAGGGAGCCTGCTGCAGACTTGTACTCGGGAGACGAGAAGAATGTGATGGATCTTTTTAATGTGTTATTGCATTCTGTTTGCTAGTATTTTGTTGAAGATTGTAGTTATTGTTATATCTTTGTCTGGTTTTAGTAATAGGTTAACGCTGGCCTTGTAAAATCAGTTTAAAAGTATTCCCTGCTCTTCAGTTTTTTTTTGTTTTTTTTTGAGGAGTTTGAGTAGAATGGTTATTGGTTCATTTTTTTAAGTGTTTGGCAGAATTCAGCAGTGAAGCCATCAGGTCTTGGCTTTTCTTTGAGGGAAGACTTTTTATTATTGCTTTGATCTTGTTACTTGTTATTGGTCTGCTCAGGCTTTGTGTTTCTTTTAAAATAATTTTAAAAAATTGACACATAATAATTGTACATACTTATGGGGTACATAATGATGTTGTGCTATATCTGTAATGTATAGTGATTAGATCAGGGTAGTTAACATATTCGTATCTCAAACATTTATCATTTCTTTGTGTTGGGAACATTCAGCATCATTTTTCTACTAGCTATATGAAACTATATAATAATATTGTTAACTATAGTCATCCTACAATGCTGTAGAACACTAAAACTGATTCCTCCTATCTTGCTGTAATTTTGTATCCTTTAAGAAATCTTTCCCTATCCCCACTTCTCCCTATCCTTCCCAGCCTCTAGTATCTGCTGTTCTAATTTTTACTTCCAGGAGACCAACTGTTTTTTAGCTACCACATATGAGTGAGAACATGCAGTGTTTAACTTTCTGTTCCTGGCTTATTTCACTTAACATGATGTCTTCCAGTTAGGTTTTCTGTTTCTTCAGGGTTCATTATTAGTAGACTGTATGTGTCCAGAAATTTATCTCTGTCTTCTGTTTTCCAATTTGTTGGCAGATAGTTGTTCAAAATAGTCTCCAATGATCCTTTTGTATTTCTTTGGTATCAATTGTTATGTCTCCTTATTCATGCCTGATTTTATTTATTTGAGGTTTTCTCTTTTTTTGTAGTCTAACTAAAAGTTTGTCCATTTTATCTTTTCAAAAAACTTTTTGTTTCTTTGATCTTTTGTGTTTTTTAGTCTCAATATTATTTATTTCTGCTCTGATCTTTATTATTTTTTCCTTCTACTAATTTTGGTTTTGGTTTATTCTTTTCTAGATTCTTAAGGTATATTGATAGGCTGTTTATTTGAAATCTTTCTGTTTTTTGATATAGGCATTTATTGCTGTAAACTTCCTTCTTAATGCTGCTTTTGCTGTATCCTATAGATTTTGATATATTGTGTTTCCATTTTCATTTGTTTTAAGAAAATTTTATATTTCCTTCTTAATTTCTTAATTGACTTATTTTTCAGGAATATATTATTTAATTTCTATGTGTTTTTATACTTTACAACTTCCTCTTATTATTGATTTCCAGTTTTATTCCATTATGGACAGAAAAGATACTTGATATAATTTCAACTTTTTTGAATTTTTTGAGACTTGTTTTGTGGCCTACCATATGGTCCGTGTGCTGATGAGAAGAATGTATATTCTGCAGCAGTTGGATAAAATGTTCTGTATATGTCTGTTAGGTCCATTTGCTCTAAAGTGTAGTTTAACTCCAGTGTTTCTTTGTTGATTTTCTGTCTAGATGATCTCTCTATTACTGAGAGTGGGGGTGTTGAAGTCCCCTATTAATATTGTATCTCTTCCTTTAGATCTGTTGTTATTTTCTTTATACGTTTGACTGCCCTGATGTTGGGTACATATATTTACAACTGTTATGTCCTCTTGCTGAATTGACCTCTTTATCATTATATAGTGACTTTGTCTCTTTTTACAATCTTAGCCTTGAAATCTTTTTTATCTGATGTAAGTATAGCTACTCCTACTCTTTTTTTCTTGGTTTCCATTTGTGTGGAATATCTTTTCCTATCCCTTCACTTTCACCTTATGTGTGTCTTTATAGGTGAAGTGTGTTTCTGGTAGACAACATATAGTTGTGCCCTATTTTTTTTATTTACCCAGCCACTCCATTTCTATTAATTGAAGAATTTAGTCTATTTACATTCATTGTTATTACTGATAACTAAGGATGTACTACTGCCATTTCGTTATAGGATTTCTGTTTTCTGTTTGTTTGTTTGTTTTTTGTTTTGAGACGGAGTCTCACTCTGTTGCCCAGGCTGGAGTGCAGTGGTGCGATCTCAGCTCACTGCAACCTCCACCTCCTTGGTTCAAGCAATTCCCCTCCCTCAGCCTTCCCTAGTAGCTGGGATTACAGGTGCACACCACCACACCTGGCTAATTTTTTTGAATTTTTAGTAGAGACGGGGTTTCACCATGTTGGCCAGACTGGTCTCAAACCCCTCACCTCAGGCAGTCCATCCACCTCAGCCTCCCAAGGTGCTAGGATTACAGGCATGAGCCACTGCGCCCAGCCTTTCTGATTCTTTTATAATGCCCCTCTTTCTTTCTTCTTTTCTTACTGTCTTCCTTAATGGTTAAGTGGTTTTTCTCTGATAGTATGTTTTTAGTTAATTGCTTTGTATTTTTTGTATATTTATTATAGGTTTTTGCTTTGTGGTTACTATGAGGCTTACAAAAAACATCTTATAGGCACAATACATTATTTTAAACAAATGACAACTTGACTTTGATCAGAAAGGAAAACAAGGAAACCAAAAAGGAAAAACTAAAAACACTACACTTTTAAGTCCATCCCCATACATCTTGACATTCTGTTGTCTCAATTTATACCTTTTTTATATTAAGAGGTTGCTGTAATTATTATTATTTTTGATAGATTTGTCTTTTAGTCTTCATACTAGATATATGAGTGGATTATACACCACAATTATGGTGTTAGATTATTCTGAATTTGTCCGTGTACTTAGTTTTATCAGTGAGTTTTATGCCTCCAATTTTTTTTTTTTCATTTTAACATCATTTTCTTTCATATTGAATAACTCTTTTTATCATTTTTAGTAAGATGGGTCTAGAGGTAATGAATTCCTTCAGCTTCTGTTTGATAAAAACTTTATCTCTCTGTCATGTTTGAAACATAGCTTTTTTGGATACAATATTCTTCATTTGCAGGGTTTTTCTTCCCCTTCAACACTTTGAATATGTTGTCCCAGTGCCTCCTGCAGGGCATGGTTTCCTGAGAGGTCAGTTGCCAGACAAATTGCAGCTTCTTTATATGTTATTTGCTTGTTTTCTTTTGTCACTTTTAGGGTCCTCTCTTTGTCACAGGCTTTTTAGAGTTTGATTATTATATGCCTTAGGGTAGTCTTATTTGTATTGAATCTGTTTGGTGATCTATGACCTTTACCTGTATATTTCTATCTTTCTCCAATAGGGAAAATTTTCTCTTATAAATTCTTTAATTAACTTTCTACCCCTTGCTCTTTCTCACCTGTCTCTTGACCACCAGTGACTCTTAGATTTGCTCTTTTGAGGTTATTCTCTATATTTTGCAGGCATTCTTTGCTCATTTTTATTCTGTTTTCTACTCTGTGTATTTTCCAATAGCCTGTCTTAGAGCTAACTGATTCTTTCCTCTACTTGACCCAGTCTGCTGTTGAGAGCCTGTAATACATTTTTCAGTTCAGCAAATTTATTTAGTCATTCCAGCATTTCTGTTTAATTTTATTATTTCAATCTGTTTCAGTTTCTCTGATAAGTTTCTTAATTGTTTTTCTGTGTTGTCTTGGAAGTTGCTGACTTTCCTGGAATTGCTACTTTGAATTCTTGATCTGAGAACTCACACGTGGCTGTCTTATCAGAGTTTGTCACTGGCACTTTGCTTTGTCTATCTGGGGAGGCCATGGTTCCCTGCTTGCTGTTTCTTTTTGTGGATACGTGTCTCTGGCTTTACACTGAAGGATTGTTTATTTATTCCAGTGTTTGTTCTCTGGCTTGTTTTGGTCTTTCTAGAGTATGTTTGCTTAGAGGTCGGTTGCAGTTGCCTGTGGACCTCCTTTATCCTAGATTATTGCTTCCTGTTATTAGCACTAGATGGTGGCATAAGTCCTGGTTTGCTTCAGTTCTCAGAAACATTTGGCAGTACTGTCCCCAGTGGTGGGGAGGGGGTTGCATCTCAAAGGGGATATCCCAGCTATGTAGGAAGGCTGCCCAGTGGTTCCTCCTCAGAAGATTTATGGACTGTGCCTCCCACAATGTTGTGCTGCTGAACAGCCACTCTGAATAGGCGTCTCCTTTGGCTGAAATAAAGAGCAGAAATTCTTGGGCTGGAGTTTTTAATCCTGCTTCCCATCTTTGCCTGTAGCCTCCACTGGGGGTTTTTCTTCCTAAGGCACTTGTGATGCTTCCCATGGGCTGAGTCAGGAGTGGTTTTCCTGCAAGAAAACCCAAGATGTGGGGAAGCTGGCTTTCTGCTTTGATCTCACTTTATCCAGTGTAGAAATGGTGAGCCGAAGAGGAATTTCCTGCATGCAGTGCCAAGCAGATTTGGGGAGAGGCATTGTAGGTAGAGAAATTCATTTCTCTTACCATCTGCGTGGAGCTTTTCTCTTCTCTGTGGCTCCAGGAATTGTGTCGGCCTCAGGTTCAAGTTCTGGGATATTGCTGGTGATAATCTTGGCACTAGAAGTTTATGTTTGGTTTTCTGTGATAAAGAGTGAAGCCACATTGCTTCTACTTTTCCATTTTGGAGGTATCACCCTCTGTTGATTTTAATTTCTGACCATTTCAAAGCAAAATTATTAAATAGATAATGATAATATGACAAAGAAGGAGTGATAGCCATAAACCTTCATGCAATGAATAGTATTGCATCAACATGTAAAACTTAAAATGCTAGAAATTAACTGAAACACAATCACCTGGGGATATTTTATTGTACTTCATTTAATTTTTAACACAAGAAATAGATGAAAAACAAGAGTCAAATAATATTGGAAGAATAACTGTGAACTAAGATACATAGCACATTTTGTAGTTTACAGATACAGAATTCACCTTCTTAATAGGTATGTTTGAAAATTTGATCTCTTGTTAGAATAAAAAAACTGGGCAGGCTTCTTTGATCATATAATATACCTTGAAAGTATTAGTAAATTTTGAACGTTAATGACGCTCAACTGTTCTTATGCTCTTGGTAACTTCAGTTGTTTTTGTTTTTTGTTTTCTCCCCTGGAAAGCATGGAATGGAAAGTACATAGTAGGTACTTGTACTGCTTATTGAAATGAACTGTTCTATTTTCATTAAACCTAGAATGAAGTAGAATTTATTATTTTAACCTCTGAAAACACTGACCAAATAAAGCCTTATATTTTTAAGTGCTACATACATTTTAAGTGCTTCGCCAGTGTGATTCACATAAATATTTCCTATGTTATAGATCACGAAAACATAAAAATAAGCTAGGCTGGTTTTGTCCGAGGTTACATTTCTTTCTTTCTTTTTTTTTTTTTTTTGAGATATAGTGTCGCTCCTGTCGCCCAGGCTGGAGTGCAGTGATGCTATCTCAGCTTACTGTAACCTCCGCCTCCTGGGTTCAAGCAGTTCTCCTGCCTCAGCCTCCTGAGTAGCTGGCATTGCAAGCGCCCACGACCATGCCTGGCTAATTTTTGTATTTTTAGTAGAGACGGGGTTTCACCATGTTGGCCAGGCTGGTCTCGAACTCCTGACCTCAGGTGATCCACCCGCTTCAGCCTCCCAAATCGCTGGGATTGTAGGCGTGAGCCACCACACCTGGCCTAAGGTTACATTTCTGATAAAACTTCTGAACCATTCTGTTCTCCAGCTTGGAGACAAATAATCATCTTACTGCATTGGTGCCACCAAAGTATCCTCTTGAAAATCCTGCTCTGTGCCCTTTCAGCACTCAATTGGTTATTCAAACTAAGGTATTAAAAACCTACGTACTATTAGTCTTAGCTTTTGAAAATAATTTGTGAGTATATTTTAAAATAGATTATAACTTAATTTATGTCATTTTGATGGTTAGAATTTTTCAATTTTAGTAGTGCTTCTTAAACTTCTTCAATCTTTCTCAGTTATTATAGTTCAATTTTATATAATAAAAAGTTACTATGTGCAGGTTTAATGAAAAGTCTTTCTTTTTCCCAGGATGAATGTGGACAGTTTCCATATGATGCAAACATCCAGATACACTGGGTATCATTTCTAGATGGGCGCCAGAGAGTTTTGCTTTTCACCGATGATGTTGCCTTGGTTTCCAAAGCACTACAGGCAGAAGAAATGGAACAGGCTGATTATGAAATAAACTTGTCTCTCCACAGTCTTGGGCTTTCACTGGTTAACAATGAAAGCAAACAGGAAGTTTCATATATTGGGATAACCAGGTATGCAAGAAGGAAAATAAGACATCCTAAACCTTTAAAAGGCATTGAGTTCATAATAGCCAATTTGAGGAAAGTAAAAAGATACCTGGTTTGACTTTGGTATGCTGTATATTTATTCAGTAAAACTTACTGAATAATTCTTTGAACTGTTCGTTGAAAAGCCCCGAGGATACAAAGATGACTAAGATGCTGTCTTTGTCTTCACAATACTCGTTGTCAGTTGGTGGGGAAAAAAGTGGTTTGTTTCTTTCCTTGTTGTCCTTGTGTGTGTGTGTGTGTGTGTGTGTGTGTGTGTGTGTGTGTGTGTAATGAGTTGCAAAAATAGAAAAGGAAAGGATGTACGAAGAAGGATGTATGTGTGCAATGGAAATACAGAGGTATAAGTGACTAGTTTGTGCAGTAGAGGTTGGAGAAACTGTCAAGAGTCAGGGGAAACAGAAACAAATTAAAAAAAGGTTCAGAGAGGAGGCAGTATTTGATATGAGTACATAATCTTTAATGGGTGGCCATTTAGAATTTTGTAATAGTTATGGGACCAGTTATTTTCTGTAGTTCTATTTAAACCTGTGTAAGAAAAATATTAGAACATTTAGTTGATTTTAAAAATCACACTTAATTTGGTAAAACGCTTATTCTTTTTTGGAGGCTGATGGGTGGAATGGTTGACGTGATACCAAATATAATCACGATAGGATCTGTCAGTAAGCACATGTTTGGGGAAAGAAAAGCAAATTAAGGAGAAAATTAAATAGATAATCTATGTAATGAACTTTGCACAACACCTGACAAACTAATGATCATAAATGGTATCATACATACTATTAATATAATGTTAATATATTTATATATAGGCAATGCATTCTTTGTTATATATTTCAGTATTATATGATATTTTTAAACTAAACATGGTAATCATTTTTAGTTATATAGGTCCAGTTTTCTGTTTTGTTCTTTGATAAAACTTTTTACTTTAATATTGTATACGCTGTCCTAGTTTGTCAGGTTTACCTTTATAAGAACATTTAAAAATTTATCTAAAATAACTTCAGTACCTTTTTTATGACATGGTACACATTCAGTGAAATCTAGATTTCCAAAGGAAAAACATCAGTTACATAATTTTAAAAAACAGACTTTTTTTTGAGCAGCCTTATGTCTAGAGAAAAACTGTGTAAAATAAAGAGTTTTCATATACCCACACTCTTCTTTCTCCTGTTACTAACATCTTGCAGTAGTGTGGTACATTTGTTACTATTGATGAGCTAATACTGATACTACATTATTATCTAACTTCATTATTATCTAACTTCTGTATCTAACGTTAAGTATTACTCTTTGTGTTGTACATTCTATGAGTTCTGACAAATGCATAATAAGCTGTATTCACCATTACAGTATTATATAAGATAGTTTCACTGCCCTAAAAATCTCTCAGCTTCCTCCTGTTAATCCCTCCATTCCTCTTCTAAACCTTTGGAAACCGCTGATCTTTTTATTGTCTCCAAAGTTTTTCTTTTTTCAGAATTTCATTTGGTTGGAATCAAACAGTATGTAACATATTCAGATTAACTTCTTTCACTTGGCAGTATGCTTTTAAGGTTCTTTTGTTTCTTTTCATGGCTTGACAGCTCATTTCTTTTTATTAAATAGTCCATTGTATGAATGGACTATTACTCCAGTTTGTTTATCCATTCAACTATTGAAGGAGGTCTTGGTTGCTTCCACATTTTGGCAATTATGAATAAAGCTGTTATAAACATTCATGTGCAAGTTTTTGTGTAGACATATGTTTTTCTCCTCTTTGGAGTAAGTGCCAAGGAATGTGATTGCTGGATCATATGATAAAAGTATGTTTAGTTTTGTAAGAAATACCGAATTATCTTACAAAGTGGCTGCATCATTTTGCATTCCCCCCAGCAATAAATGAGAGTTCCTGTGGCTCCACATCCTTGCCAAAATTTGGTATTGTGTTTTGGATTTTCGCTATTTTAATAAGGATGTAGTAGTATGTCATTGCTTTACTTTGCAGTTTTCTGATGAGACATGATGTTAAGGATCTGTTCATATGCTTATTTGCCATCTATATATCTTCTTTCCTGAGCCACCTGTTCAAATCTTTTGTCCATTTTAAAATTAGGTTATTTTCTTAATGTTGAGTTTTAAGAGTTCTTTGTTTATTTTGGATACTAGTCTTCTATCAGATATATGTTTTGCAAATACTTTTTCCCAGTCTGTGGCTTATCTCTTTATTCTCTTAACTGTTTTTATTTTTTTATTTTTTATTTATTTTTTTTGAGACGGAGTCTCGCTCTGTCGCCCAGGCTGGAGTGCAGTGGCCGGATCTCAGCTCACTGCAAGCTCCGCCTCCCGGGTTCACGCCATTCTCCTGCCTCAGCCTCCCGAGTAGCTGGGACTACAGGCGTCCGCCACCTAGCCCGGCTAGTTTTTTGTATTTTTTAGTAGAGACGGGGTTTCACCGTGTTAGCCAGGATGGTCTCGATCTCCTGACCTCGTTATCCACCCGTCTTGGCCTCCCAAAGTGCTGGGATTACAGGCTTGAGCCACCGCGCCCGGCTCTTAACTGTTTTTAACAGCAGAAGTTTTATATTTTACATCAGACTCATCAATTATTTTCCTTCATGGATTGCACTTTTGGTGTTGTATATAAGAAGTCTTCACTATACCCAAAGTTACCTAGATATCCTCCTATTATCTTCTAGGAGTTTTATAATTTTGTGTTTTATATTTATTTATTTTTATGTATGTATGTATTTATTTATTTTTGAGACAGAGTATCACTCTGTTGCCCAGGCTGGAATGCAGTGTTGTAATCACCGCTCACTGCAACCTCTGCCAGCTAGGCTCAAGCAATCCTCCCACCTCAGCCTCCTGAGTAGCTGGGACTACAGGCACGTGCCACCATGCCAGGCTGATATTTTTTATTTCTTTGTGGAGATGGAATTTCGCCATGTTGTCTAGGCTGATCTCAAACTTATATTTAAGTCTAATCCAGTTTGAGTTATTTTTTGTGAAAGATGAAAGCTCTGTGTCTAGATTGGCTTTATTGCATGTGGCTGTCCGGGTGTTCCAACATAATTTGTTGAAAGACTTTGGTAGTTTCCTCATTTAGATCACATACACTTTGTATTAGATTGTGTTTATACATAGTTTGTTTCTTTGGTGCTAATGTAAATGGTATTCTGTTTTTATTTTAAATTTTAATTGTTTATTGCTGGCATGTAAGAAAGCAGTTGACTTGTATATTAACCTTATATTTTTGCAATGTTGTTATAATTTCTTATTAGTTACCAGAGTTTTTGGGTTGATTCTTTGGGATTTTCTGTTTAGACAGTCATGTCAAATGTGAACATAGGCACTTGATTTCTTCACTCCCAAATTTACTTCTTGTCTTACCACTTCTTGGACTTCAGTACTATGTTGAGGTGGGAATAATTGAGAGTGGACATACTTGCCTTGTTCCTAATCTTGGTGGGAAAGCATCTGGTTTCTCCCTATGATGTTAGCTATAAGTTTTTTGTAGGTGCTCTTTATCAAGTTGAGGAAGTTCCCCTTTAAGTTGTCTCAGAGTTTTTATCGTGAATAATGTTGGATTTATAGTGTCTATAGTAGATATTTTATTCAGTGCCTTCACTGACTGGTATCCTCTAAATACATTTTATAGTTAGAACATTGTTAACACTACCATTGACTAGTATAAACAAGCTATGTAAAGTAAAATATTATAGATTTTAGTATTCTCTAATTCACGTGCCAGCAAAGTTTGGCCTGTGAACCAAATCTAGTCCAGTGCCTGTTTTTGTACAGCTTTTGACTTAAGAATAATTTGTTTTACATTTGTAAATGGTTGAAAAAAATTAAAAGAAAGTAACATGAAAATTGTGCAATTCAGTTTATTTCCCATAAATAATGTTTTGTTGGGACACAGTGATTTCTGTTCTTTTACATGGCTGCTTTTACATTGCTACTCAGTGCATTACAGATCACAGCGTGTTTGAGTTCATGCATATTGTTCTGCAGCATTTTTTTTATTACTGATATATATCCATCATATCAAAACAAGAGAAAAGTGGACTTTGAATGTTATTCTTTTGTAATGAAATGTGGATTATCTTCTTATTTAAAAAAGCATTATTTTACTATGTTATGAAACTACAGCTGTGCTGAAATAATACAATATATGTTGACAATATAGTTTCCAAACTAAGCACTTACCATAACATTTCCAAATCACAGGAAAGCAATGGCCAGAAAAATTAGAAAATTTAAGGCAAAATATATAATCACACAGAATATCTTCACAAATATAAAAAACAATAATGAGGCTGCAAGCAAAGTAAGTTTCTGAATGACTTATTTGTTAGCCAAGCCAGGAAAGTTTTTTAAGTCTTTTACCAATGGTGAGTTAATTGAATTATGTCTGATTGCAGCAGCTAAAGAAATGTATCGGAGAAAATGAGCTTGTTTAAGGCCATTAGCCTTTCAGTAGGAACAGTTGCTTAAAGAATTGAAGACATTGCGAACAACATCAATAGTCAATTTAAAAAACAAGGCAAATGATATTGAGTGGTGTCCCTTGGCTCTTGATGAGTCAACAGATGTTACCAATACTGTTCAGTTGTATATTTGAGAAGTCAGCACTGAGTTTGAAGTGACTAAAGGATTAACCTCTATAAATAGTTTGCCTAGGACAACTATAGGTGAGAATATTTTCAAACAAGCTGATGAAATACTAATTCAATATAACCTGAAGATAGATACAACTGATTATGGGAAAAATATGTGTGGAACAGAAAAAGACTTAGTTGGACAAATTCATAAAGCTGGTGAAAAGGTAAAGCATTTAAAGCCTATTGTATTATTTGTGAGCAGGTACTTAGTAGAAAATATTTCAGTCCACCTTTTGTTATCAAACCACTAGTGTCAAATAGTAAACTTCATTAAGTCTTGTGGACTAAACTATCATCAGTTCTGTGAATTTTTGCCAGAACTAGAATCTGAATGTTCTGACTTGTGTTACCACATAGCAGTTTGATGGGTTAGCAGCAGTAACTTTTTATTGTACTCTTTGAATTCTGGGCCAGCATTAAAATGTTTTTGAACAAAAAGAACCACCCTCAACCACTATTATTAAACACCAATAATAGTGGCTTTGGAAATTAGTTTTTGTTGCATAATTGCAGAACTGATGATTTTTTAAATGAATTTCAAGCTAAAATTGGAAGACAGTGCTTGTATGAAAAATTTATACTACAGTATAGTCAATTTTGAAGACCACTAATGTTTGAATCTCAAGTAATATCAGGATATTCCATGTACTTCCTGTGCTATCCAAAGTTAAAACATGAAGCAAAATCTCCACTTCCACATATATTTGGAGAGGATATATTTTATGGCCGGCAACTCCAGTTCCAGCAACATTTTTTCTGACCTCAATGCAGGTGTAAGGAAATTTCCTCATTTCACAATTCGTTTGTGCAATTGAGGAGCTTCTACCTAACTTTGAATTGGAAGTGATTGACCTGTAATGTATTAATATACTAAAAGGCAAATATCAAGAGAATAATTTAATAGAATTTTATAAATGCCTTCCAAGTGATATATATGCTCTAGTAAAATAATAAATTCTCATTGATCAATGTCAGTATTTGGCAGCACCTATCTGTGTGAAATGGTATTTTTAAAGATGCTCATTACAGATTACCATTAATAGATGAACATTTGCGATAGATTTTGGTAATAAATAACACTAAGTGACATGTTACTTTCACAAAAGAAGTTTATTTTTTCATTAATAGACTTGTTTTTAAGAATTGCTCTTATTTTATATTCTAAATTTCATCAATTAAAAATTTATTTAAATCAATTAAATATCTCTCTTTTGTATCTAAGTTGCCTATCTAATAACTTGAATTTTGTCTCAGTCCAGAAAACCTAAAATATTGACTATTTAATATATGGCCCTCTGCAGAAAAAGTTTGCCAGTCCCTTAATTGATTGATGTCAACATTGATAGAAAAAGTTATTTTCTTGCCTGCCTCTTTTATTTTTGTACTCTTACAACACAGGTATAGTTCGTTACTTTAAGAAGTTTCTTATACTAATGTAATTTTCATAGGAAAATAATAGTTACAATAATCTGGAGTTGCATGAAGTTCCACAGATCTAAATACATATTGCTAATTTAATTTTTTTGTGTGAATTACTCAGTTCTGGTGTTGTTTGGGAGATGAAACCAAAACGGAAATGGAAGCCATTTAGTCAAAAGCAGATAATCTTACTGGAACAATCCTATCAGAAACATCAAATATCAAGAGACCATGGCTGGATTAAGCTAGATAATAATTTTGAGGTATACCAAAATTCTTTTTTTTTTTTATTTTTATATGTGTGTTTTCCTGGTGGTGGTAGTAAGTAAAATTGTAATGCCCAAGTAAAGACGTGTACAAAAATGAACTTATTAGTAGATAAACTTTTATTTCTTAATAGGATTGGCATGACTGATACACATAAGTGTATTTTTAATTAAAACAGATTGTTATTTAATCATATACTATGAAACAGGATTTAAATCGGTGTTTTAATAATTTTATTGCATTTTTATATTTTTATAATTCTATTAACAAATCAGATAGTCTTAAGGAACTTATTTTCAGAAAGATTAGGGAGAAGTTAAGATTGCTTCATTGAAATTTTTTTTAATATTTTGAATGACACTAATACATATTGCTAAATAAAGACTGTGTAAAATTACATATTTCATTCAGGAAAAACCTACAAAAACCTGCTCAAGTAAATTCAATAAATGTGAGTGATTGTTGGACATGAGTAGGCATTCACAAATAAAGATGCACTCCACCTGGGCCCTTACACAGTTAAAACTAAAAGTCACCTATGCTCCAGGAAGTCTGAAGAAGCTTGACTGCAATTTCCAGCTTGCTCTAGTTTAATCATGCAGTTTGGTTACTCTTTGTCTTTGTTGTCTGATGGTTTGGGTAGCACTGTCACCAGTTACATTCCCCATCCACCCCCATCAATTTTGGCCATACTTAAATGATTAAAAAAAAACTATATAATTAGTGTCAGACATGACTAAGCTATCAATTATTGATTGCAAAACAGAGTTTGTTTAGAATTATCTTGGGGCCAGGCACAGTGGCTCACACCTGTAATCCCAGTACTTTAGGAGGCTGAGGCAGGAGGATCACTTGAGGCCAGGAGTTTGAGACTTGCCTGGGCAACATAGTGAGACCTTGTCTCTAAACAAAAAAGATAATAAAAATTAAAATTAGCTGGGCATGGTGTCACATCTGTAGTCTCAGCTGCTTGGGAGACTGAGGCGGGAGGATCACTTGAGGCCAGGAGGTTGAGGCTGCAGTGAGCTGTGATTTTGCCACTGCACTTGTGACAGCAAGACCCCGTTTCAAGAAAAAAAAAAAAAAGAATTATCTGGAACTATTTGAAGAAGTTTTCTTTTACATAAAGCATGTTTTTTAAACTATAGTTTCTATACTTGAAAAGTTTCACAATTGTTGTCTTGTTTTTCTAATAACTTTGGTAGAAAAGTGGTGCTTTTGCTTCAGAGACCTCAACTGTAGATCACTTTAAGATAGATCTGTTGGTGAGACACAAAGATAAAGATTTTTTCAATTTGATCAATAAACAGATATTTAAAATGGAATAGCTACTGTGCTAATATCAGCTCATCACAAAACCATGTGCTTTTTTTCCAGGTCAATTTTGATAAAGATCCAATGGAAATGCGCCTCCCTATTCGTTGCCCTATTAAACGAGACTTTTTATCAGGAATTCAGATTGAATTTAAGCAGTCTTCTCACCAGAGAAGTTTAAGGGCCAGGTTGTACTGGCTTCAGGTAACGTTGTCATCCTCAAATAAGTGTTTATCATCACTTTGGAAATCTTGGGAATGAAATTTTTTTTTTACAACTTTATAGTTTACATTGTTGTAATTGGTATCTTTTCTTTGTATGTTTTTTCCCCTTCTTCCACATATCCTGTTTATTCAACATCTTACTTATACACTTCGTGACTGTTAAGACTAATTTTGAGCAGTTAGCTTGCAAAAGGGTTTTCTTGCACTGGGATTGTTATTTTTAAATGTTCCTTTGAATTTGTCATGGGACCGCCATATAAGATTTTCCTTTGTCATTCTTCAGGGCAGAGAGCAGAGCTTTGCTGGAGGTTCCTTTTGGATGCTTGCTTGCTCCCTCCCAGCATCCCTCCCTTCCTTCCTTCCTTTTAGCTGTTAAGTACTGTTTAGCCTACTTTAATTCTTTTTCTTTTTACCTTATTCCTTAATTTCATATTCAGTTTCCACTTATGTTTTATTTACACCATAGAGAATTGAAATCTTGCGGGATCCATAGATACAAGTATTTTCATTAATGATGTACATATTGCACACTGTTAATACAATCATGAGAGTATTTATATAGTCCTTTATTTAAAGCCTTACCCTTGCTGAAGTATATAACTTTTACAGGTTTAAAATGAAACTTCTAATTACACCACATATACACGCAGACAATTATGATGAAGGTAGTGGCCTCTTCTATAACGTTATCTTTGAAACTAAAAGTTTAAATTATTTGAAATCTTGGTAAGTTGGTTTTCTTTTCTTTCAGGTTGATAATCAGTTGCCAGGTGCGATGTTCCCTGTTGTATTTCATCCTGTTGCCCCTCCAAAGTCTATTGCTTTAGATTCAGGTAAAAAGAAATAAGTTATGACATAGATATAACTTATTTGTAAAAGTTAAATAGGCATCAGTTTGACCTAGTATAAAGCATTATTTTTTTTTCATGTGTTACTTCTTCCTCTTAGAGCCCAAGCCTTTCATTGATGTGAGTGTCATCACAAGATTTAATGAGTACAGTAAAGTCTTACAGTTCAAGTAAGTAAAGATTCCTGCTGTTGCTCTAAAGGAATTTAAAATGAGAATCTACTTTGAAAATAAATCTCACTCTTTTTGAAAGTGACTTTCATGTAAAAAGTATTTTCCAACTGAACCTGTTAATTCACTTTTGGTCAAGTAATCTTTTATGCTTCAACTTATTTTAGTAGTAGTCGCTACATATTTTAAAGTGTAGAATTTCTTCAAGTATCTTCTTCCCTTTATAACTCCAATTAGAATATAAAATAGTAAGTGAAATCTAAATGATACGTATTTGTGAGCTGTGTTCTTTAATGTAATCACTGTGAACTTTAAAAATTGGATCATACATGCTACATGATCTAGTTATATTTGTTTCATCTGTGACATGACGAATGTAGCATTTGGGACTGTAAGTGCTAAGTGTTAATGCAGCAATATTACCCTGAGTGAAGCTTTCACTCCAGTGAGAAGGTCTCAATCTAAGAAGACCTTGATCTTATTAACATAAGTTTTAGGAGATGAAGGAACAAGATATAACTGTGACTTTTCACTAAAATCAAAGTTTTAACATCGAAAATTAAAAGATTTGGTAGAAATCCTTTTCCATCTTAAATTTTTTTTCCTTAGGTATTTTATGGTCCTCATTCAGGAAATGGCCTTAAAAATTGATCAGGGGTTTCTAGGAGCTATTATTGTACTGTTTACCCCAACAACAGACCCTGAAGCTGAAAGAAAACGGGTAAAAATTTTCATTTCTTGGGAAAAATATAAAATTAAAAAAAATTTAAATCAGCCTTTTTTGAACTAACTATAATAGAGAAAATAATTAAAATAGAAATTCTTGATTTTATTTTTTTCAGACAAAGTTAATCCAACCAGATATTGATGCTCTAAATGCAGAATTAATGGAGACTTCAATGACTGATATGTCAATTCTTAGTTTCTTTGAACATTTCCATATTTCTCCTGTGAAGGTTTGTTGTAATTATTAATTTGAAAATTTAGTGAAATTATTGTAGAACTTTTTAAAGGGTCTGTGGACCAACATAGGTTTTAATTTGTTGCATCATGTATTTGGTGGGAATTTTATTTGATTAATCAAAATAATTAAGACAATTCTCTGTAACACATGTACAGCCATAATTCCCACAGAGAAACCACCAGAGCATGTTTCCAGTCTTGAATTAATAACCCCTTTATTCAAAGAAGAAGCTGACAAAAGCATTTCTTAATTAAGCGTAGAAGTGCTTGCCAACATTTAATGTTTTGGTTGCACTTTGTAACTACTATCACTGTCTAAACAGAGAGCTATAATGGGTGCCGTAACCAGAATGCGAAAACGCTGAAGTAGGTACTATACTGTTGATGTGGTGTTTTCCCCCCTTCCAAAATTTGATTGTAACTAAGGGAGTGGAAAATTGGATACCTTTCATTTGCCTGATTTTGTACTTTATGAACTCATTTCTCTTTTCCCTTTTGTTGTTCTTTTTAGCTTTTATAGGAGAAGGTGACTGCTTAGTAAATTCACAAATGCTATCAACCATAATGCTCTAAACTTGTGTAATGGGCCAGATTTATAATTAAGTAACTCTTTAAAATATTGATGATCCTTTACATTCTCAAAAACTGTTTACAGCACATTACTTTTAATTGCATTTACCAGTTCTTCAGCTAAATGAATGGACTTCTAAAATGAAATTATTATTTTAAATTGGTATATCAGTTTGGTGATACCAGACATTGATAGTGTCAGGTTTAAAATTTATAATGTTTTATGTGATAGGTAATATACCATTTCTTTTTCACTTTTAAGTGAAAATCAGTTATTTGTGGGATTGAACCACACCTTAAACAAATATTTACTGAATGCTTATTATGAAAGTTGCTGTGGAGGTATAAAATAGCTTCATGGATATTGTATTCTAGAGGGATATTAATGATTGATAATTTACCTATTTGTGTTCTTAGGCACAGTGGCAATTGAGCCATGAAGTCTAATGGTAAAGATTATGAACAACAATTATTTTCATAGCCCATAGTAATGATGCCCTAGGGAAAGGCTGGATCAGTGTTTACCTGTGGTTACCTTTCCTGGATCCCAACACTCCCAGACTCTTCATGTGGGCAGAAGGTCACATGAAAGAAAAAAACAACCGCAGGCTTTCCTGGCCTTGCCCCAAGTCCACTTTACTTGAGCTCTATATTAGTTAGTTAATATGGCTAGGAAATGACAAAATGAGAAAGGAAATTCATCTACTTTACACATGTTGAATTACCTTTTGCCTGTATCTTCTTGCACTGTTACACTAATGGTTCAGTATGAAGTAGCAGCTAAATGAGGATCTGAAATCTCATGTTTAAATACTTAGTTGGAGGGTCTGTGGAAACTGAAAACCTTATTATACTTTTAAAAACTTAACAACTTGCTAACTTACCTTAATTGTCATGTTATCGTTATTATCTATTATTTTGACTGGCAGATTACTTGTGTGCCAGTTGACATGTTTTTCTTCTTAAAATGATTATGACATTTTTGTAAAGTGTGTTGGTCTCCTTCATATGAATACAATGGCATTTATATACATTGCAAAAATTAGAACTCTATTTTTGGATCAGACTAATTTGTATTTTTTCAAAAAGCAAAGAGAATCAAGTGTAAGTGGGTTGTTCTGCTGTAATGTATAGTATCAAATAATAGCTTTCACTAGGACTCTAATCGAAAAATTTTTTTTGGTTTGTTTCTGGACTACCTGGATCCTAAATATGTAAAATTTTCACTTTTAGCTTTCATTTATTGAACATTATTTTTCTTTTAGTTGCATTTGAGTTTGTCTTTGGGTTCCGGAGGTGAAGGATCAGACAAAGAAAAACAGGAAATGTTTGCAGTTCAGTCTGTCAACTTGCTGTTGAAAAGCATAGGTGCTACTCTGACTGATGTGGATGACCTTATATTCAAGTAAGACTTCTGTTAGAGTACATTGGAAAGCAGGTGTACCAAGGTCATGTTTCTGGAGATTAATTCTCTCCACTTGTGCAATGTTAGCTTAGGAAAAGGATAACTTTACTACTTAACAGTTGGAGAATTTGGTCCATTTGTGATTATACTCTTTAGGAATGCTTATTGTATTCATAATGATAAGGTGAAGAGTCTTGTTTTCTTTGATTACTCATGTCTAGATAATACGTGGATATAGAATAATAATTGAATTTTTAAGTGTTATATTGTAAATTGACCATTTTTAAAGCATGTTATATTCAGAGATATGTAATGCTAGATATGTATACATTAAATAAATTGTTATTGAATTGCAATTCAACAATGGCATTGGAACAAGTAATTATCTGGGTGAAAAAAAAAATCCCTGTAGATCATTTTTACCTTACATGTACACTACTAAATTTCAGAGAAAACGAATGATAAAACATAAAACCTAAACTGAAAAGACAAAAAAAAAAAAAAAGACAAAAAAAAAAGACATCTCTGAATAGAGGATGCCTTTCTAAGTTTAAAAGCAGTGGAAAATATTTCAATAGAAAATAAAAGATATATTTAACCACATAAAAATCAAATACTTTTCAACAAAATCCATGAAAATAATTAAAAACAAAAGACTGGGAAAATATAATGACAGAGAAAGGACTATTATCTTAATATTAAACATTGATAAGAAAAACCTAGATTCTAATGGTATAGTGGCCAGAGAACAATAGGAGATAATTAAGGAATGATGATGTTATTATTTATCAAATAATACATGCAAATTAAAGCAACTTATCAAAGATTTTAAAATATGAGCGATTCTATTTTAAAATCCTATTTAATACTAGTCAGGGGTGGTTCTACGAAATAGGCACTTTTTAAATACTGTTGGTGTAAGTGGAAAACTACATTTGTTAGGAGCCTTAAATGTTTTGTTGCTTTTCACCCAGTAATTCTCTTTTTGGAAATTCTTTCCAAAAAGTAATCTAATCTTGAAGTTCAACCAAATAGTTATATTCAACATACACATGGCATCATTAATTATTTTACCAAAAATTGGAAATGTCTGACAGTGGAAGAATTGCTTGTTATGACACTGCCACATGGTAACATGATATGTTTCTGTTTAAAATGTTTATGTAGAGTTTTAAATAACATAGAGAAATACTTCTCCACAATTTTGAGTGTAAACAGGGCATACAAAATGTTTTAAACATTTTATCTTTGCATATGAAAGAAAAGAAAGAATTCAAAGTGGGAAATAAGAAAATAAACCTTTAAAATCCACTATGCGGTGGGACGATGGTTGACTTTTAAAGAATCTCCTCACTCTTTATGCATATATGAAAAACTTGTGCACTGTTTTTATTATAATTTAGTAACCATTATTAAGACAATCATAAATTGTTATGTGGTAAATATACAAAGTCGATTGTGAAAGAATAGGCTATGATTAGCATTAGCTGTCATTCAAATTTTAAGTCCCTTTTTTTTTATATAAGTATCTTTGAATCTTTCCTTTTTCTCCTCCCAGGCTTGCTTATTATGAAATTCAATACCAATTTTACAAGAGAGATCAGCTTATGTGGAGTGTTGTTAGGCATTACAGTGAACAGGTAATTTCCTATCACAGTATTTCATAAGGAATATACTTCATAAAATATCAAAACATTTTCATGGGACTGTATAGTATGCAGTAATGTTTATATAATTTACCTCAGTTTGAAATCTCCTTATTTAGTGGTTTTCTTCAATGATTAATTTCTATTTCTTTAGTTCTACCCCTCTTTATACACCTTTTGAAAATTTTCCTCCAGTTCCTTTTTTGACTTTGCAATTATACTTTTACCACTTTGGGAAAGAATAGTGACTTTATAGTCATTACACTTGATTTCTTCAGTGATTACAGTTTCTGAATATAATCTAGTGAATTGCAAGCAGAATTCTAAGCCCGCTTCCTCCCTGTGCCTCAGTTACTCTGTGGTTCAAGTATGTATGCACAGAGACAGTCAGTAGTTGTTGCAGGTCACTTTGGTACAATTGCTATACCATGGAACTGCAGGGTGACATTTCCTTTCCTTCCACTGCTGGAATGTTCTTTCTCCTATGACATATACAGACATTATGAAAGTTACGTGTTAAAATTAGGATATGTTTTCCCTTATTTTTTGTTTTGGTTATTGATTATTTTCCATCTAATTTATTAATAATAATGATGGTAAAGTAATAATAAAAACAACTAACAATTACTGAATTATGTATTCATTTAATATGCATACTCACCCATGCAAGGACAGTGTAACTTCCCTTCTTAAAAATTTTTAAGTTTTTATAGAGACATGGTATCACTGTGTTGCCCAGGCTGGTCATTAACTCCTGGCCTCAAGTGATCCTCTCATCTCAGCCTTCCAAAGTGTTGGGATTACAGGCATCAGCCATCACACCCAGCCTACCCTTCCATTTTATAGATTAGAAGACAGGCTGTTAGATACTAAATAACTTGTAGAAGGTCACATAACTGCTACGTGGCAGCCTGTGTGTCAAACCAGTTCTGTTTAATTTAAAAGCTCTTTGTAAAGTATTAGCATAGTGCCTGGCACAGAGTAAAAGATCAATTAGTGGATGTGGTGGTGGTTATTCCCTACAGCTTTCTTTTAACACAAACTTAATTTTATCAGTAAATCTCTTTTTTTTCTATTTTATTATGATGTTTCTTAAAACAGTTATGAAGGACTTAATTAAATTTTTTTTTCTTTTTTAGTTCTTGAAACAGATGTATGTCCTTGTATTGGGGTTAGATGTACTTGGAAACCCATTTGGATTAATTAGAGGTCTGTCTGAAGGAGTTGAAGCTTTATTCTATGAACCCTTCCAGGTATTGACCTCTTACTTATTTTAAGGATAGGTATAGAAAAATGGATGTTCTCTTTTTTAATAACAAATAGTAATTTGCATTGTAATTGTATCTGGGAATTGAATAATGTTCAAATCACAAAAGTATATCAATTTAATATTTTTATTTAAAGGTACATGAGATAGCACTGGATGATTGTTTAGAATTTAATGAGCACTGCCCACATTTGCCAGGATTTAATGTAGTTTTTAAGAATATGTAGAATGCTGGGTAGATTAAGACTTTCAAGACTGTTCCACCATTGCGGAAGGGACTAATAGGGAACTGAAAGCAAAGTTTGTTTCATATTCCAGCTTTCATCTAACCTATTCCCCTCCATTTAAAGGGTCTAGCAGCCAGCCCAGTGTATGAGGGTTTTAGAAGAATAAAGCAGAGAAAATAAATGGGAGAATAAGACAGTAAAAAAAATCTGTGGACTCTCCTACTCTTGTTATCATTGCAGCTTGTTTCAGCAATCTGATGAAACTTAGTTCTGGGAGGCCAACTTCAAATTGCAATTGAAGCCAGTGATTTATACCTATCCAATTTTTGACTTAAAGAATTTGCTAAGATCATGTAGGTTGAAATACAATAGATATTCTATCCATATTTGGGGTAGAGGTGAAAATTGATTCATCACAGTGTTTATAGATTTTTACAGATTTGGATTCTTCAGGCAAACCCTGAACTATTAAATTAAAAGTCTTCAACTTATTTAAATTTTAAATAATAAAATTTTTTGGAATTTTTTTTTCTTTTTTTTTTGCCAGGGTGCTGTTCAAGGCCCTGAAGAATTTGCAGAGGGGTTAGTGATTGGAGTGAGAAGTCTCTTTGGACACACAGTAGGTGTGTATCACATATTTGTGTATATGTATATATTTTTTATTATATTGTTATGAAATATGTTGTTGTGAAAAACAAATGCTTTTATTTAATAAAGGAGGGATCACTTTCTTAATAATCCCTTTAAAAGACATGTTTCCTTGTTTTTAAATGGAAAATAAGTTAACAGTGGACTGCTGGTTTTTTAATGTCTTTGTAGTGTTGAATAAATGTACTTTAATTTTATTCCTTTTCTTGTTAGATGGGAAAAGTTAATTTCTGCATTTTTTGTATGAGACAAAATTTTAAGCACCTATTAGTTTAAACCAATTGCATGCTGTATATTATGATAATGCTGTTTATATAAACAATGTAACTTCTCTGAGCCTTAAAATTTTTTTTATTTTATTTTTAATTGACACATGATTGTATATATTTATGGGGTATAGAGTGATATTTTGATACATGTATACACTAGGTAGTGATCAAATCTGGCAATTAGCATATTTATCACCTTGAACAGTTACCATTTCTTTGTGTTGGGAACATTCAAACCCTCTCTTCTAGCTATTTGAAGACATACAATAAGTTGTTGTTAACTGTAGTCACCCTACAGTGCTATAGCACATTAGAACTTATTCTCCTATCTGGTTGTAATGTTGTGTCCAGTAACCAATCTTTCCCTATCCTCTTCTCCCCCTACCCATCTCGGCCTTTAATAACCACAGTTCTACTTTCTAATTCTATGAGTTCAACTTCTTTAGCTCTCAGATGTAAATGAGAACATGCAGTATTTGTTTTTCTGTGCCAGACTTATGTCACTTAACATAATATCCTCCAGGCTCATCCAAGTTGCTGTGAATGAAAGGATTTCATTTTTTTTAAATGCCTAGGTAGTAGTCCATTGTGTGTGTGTGTGTGTGTGTCACATTTTCTTTAGCCATTCATCCATTGATAGACACTTAGATTGATTGTATATCTCAGCTATTGTGACTAGTGCTGCAGTAAACATGGGAGTGCAGACATCTCTTGATATACTGATTTCTTTTCTTTTGGATATATACCCAGTAGTTGGATTGCTGGATCATGTGGTAGTTCTAGTTTTCATTTTTTGAGGAGCCTCCATACTGTTTTCCATTAATAGCTGTATTAAGTTATATTCCCACTCTCAGGGTATAAGCATTCCCTTTTCTTCACTTCTTTGACAGCGTTTGAGATTTTTTTTTTTTTTTTTGTCTTTTTTCTAATAACCATTCTAACTGGGGTGAGATAATATCTTACTGTGGTTTTGATTTGCACTTTCCCGATGATTTTTGATCTTGAACATTTTTTCATATACTTGTTGGCCATTTGTATGTCTCCTTTTGAGAAATATTTATTCAGATTGTTTGCCTATTTTAAAATAAGATTATTTGTTTTCTTGCTGTTGTTTGAGTTCCTTGTATATTCTAGATATTAATCCCTTGTCTTTGATAGGTGGTGCAGCAGGAGTTGTATCTCGAATCACTGGTTCTGTTGGGAAAGGTTTGGCAGCAATTACAATGGACAAGGAATATCAGCAAAAAAGAAGAGAAGAGTTGAGTCGACAGCCCAAAGATTTTGGAGATAGCCTGGCCAGAGGAGGAAAGGGCTTTCTGCGAGTAAGTTCTCTGCTGAATCTAAGAAATCTGCAACTAAAAAAAAAAAATTTTTTTCTAGCTGGTTGTGTGAAACTTAGAATGCTACTTACGAGTTTAGGCCTGTCAGAATAGAAATAATGATAAATTATGGACTTTCCAGTTTCCTTTTTGCTCCCCTTCCCCATTGTCACCACCAGATCTATCCCCTGAATTGCCAGATTTCGTAAAACTGTAATGATGATAAGTTAGCACTGGTGTAGAAGGTGAGGAAGTGAGAAGCAGAGATACATGGTACCGATGGAAACTAGAGAGAGAAGGAGCTCTTCAGGTCATCAGCGATTGACTGTTTCTGTGGAAGGGATGTGTGAAAGTTAATTGTTGATAAACCAGGAACTGCCTTTCATTACTTTTTAATACGTTTAAAATTGTACTGCTTAATTATATAGGTGATGTATGAATATTCTTGTAAATAATTATAAGAACTTAAAAGTTATTCTGTTGATAAGTAAATAAAACATTATGAGTAAGGCTAGAATACTCTTTAATCACCTCTCATCTGTTTCCAATTTAAGTGTGTATCCATCAGTTCCCTTTCTGTGTGTTTATAGAATATACAGGTAGTTTTACTACCATTACTTCACAATGATTAAGAATGTATTAGAATATTCATGTTTTAATTTTGGAAATGATTTCAGGAAACTGCTGTGTTTTTTGATAGTAATTTGTAATGTTGGGTGTTATAGTCACTAAGGCACTTTGTTTGCCAAGTTATTAGCTATCCTTGGGAGGGCCCTTTATTTTCAGTTTTCTACACTTCCACTGAGTTACAATGTAATCTCCTTAAAATTTATAATTAGATCATAAATATTATTTGGCTCCGCTCACTCATTTTGCTGATGTGGAAACTGAGACTTAAAGAGATTTCATCAACTGCCTGTGGTTACATAGCTGATTGGGATCATAGCCAGATTCAAAATCCTTTTATCTGCTTTACTCATATTTCTTTTATAAAATTTTATTCCTGCTAGGAATAAATCATTTAAGATTTGCTGTGATATATTATTTGAAAAATCATAGTGCTAACTTACATGTGTATGTTGTTTACATTATCAAGTTAAGTCTTCAATTTTTTTTGTTGTTGTTATTTCCAGTATGTCTGTAGAGACCTCTAGTGGTTGGTTTAAAATTAAACACCTTCCATTCAGTCTAGACTATATGATTGATTTCTCTTTCAGGGAGTTGTTGGTGGAGTGACTGGAATAATAACAAAACCTGTGGAAGGTACGTTGAAAGTATTTCCTTCCTTTACAAAGTCTGAAGACTTGATAACTTAGTAAACATAATAGATGTTATTGCTGCTGATACTTGATTGAGAAAATTACTGACTGAATTTTATATTCGTAGCCTTAAGTTGCTCAATGAACGTATTTTCCTCAGAAAGTAGAGAGGTTAAGTAGTGGATCATGCTTTAGACTTTGAATGATATTTTTAGCAGGGCCAGAGATAAACTAGATTTGTTTGGGCCCTCAATAGCAATTTACTCATTTTTGCTATTGCTGTTTTTATCCCATTTAAAAAGCACATTGCTTATTCAGTGCAATCCCTATCAAAATCCCAGTTTGTTTCTTTGCAGAAATTGACAAGCCAAGTCCAAAATTTATATGACAATTCCGAGGATCCAAAATAGCCAAAAAAGTCTTGAAAAAGAACAAGGTTGGAGAACTTCTACTTCCCAAATTCAAAACTTACTGTAAAGCTACAGTAACTGAGACAGTGTAGTACTAACATAAGGATAGACATATAGAACAGTGGGATACAATCGAAGATCCAGAAATAGACTCTTACTTATGGTTAACTGATCTTCGACAAGGAAGTCAAGATAATTCAATAGGAAAGAACCGTCTTCAACAGATTTGCTGGGACAACTTCATATCTATGAGCAAAAGAACAAAATTGGACCCCTACCTGTACCATATATAAAAAATGAGTTCACAATGGATTAAATACCTAAATGTAAGAGTAAAACTGTTAAACTCAGAGGAAAATATAGGAGTAAATCTTCATGACTTTGGATTAGGCCAAACTTTGCTAGAAAAGATGCGTAAATTGGACTTCATCAAATACATAAATTGAACTTCATCCACATTTAAAATTTTTGTGCTTCAAAGGACAACCATGAAGAAAGGGAAAAGACAGCCCACGGAATGGAAGAAAATTTTTGCAAGTCATATACGTGATAAAAGACATATCTAGAACATATAGAGAACTATTAAAAATCAATAATAAAAAGACAACACAATTTTAAATGAGCAAAAGATATGAATAGACATTTCTCCAGAGAAGATATACAGATGGCCAATAAACACATAAAAGGACGTTAAACATCGTTAGTCAATAGGGAAATGCGAGTCAAAACTATAATGAGATACCATTTCACACCTACTGAAATGGCTAGAATCAAGTGTTAAGAGGATGCGGAGAAATTGGAACCCTCATACACTACCAGTGGGACTGTAAAATAATGCAGTCATTTTGGAGGAAAATAGTCTGTCAGTGCTTCAAAAAGTTAAACACAGAGTCACCATGTGTCCCAGCAATTCTACTCCTAGGTTTACACCCAGAAGAATTGAAAACAGGTGTTCAAACTGCACAAATGTTCATAGCACCATTATTCAGAATAACCAAAAGATGGAAACAACCCAAATGTCCATCACCTGATGCATGAATAAACAAAAGGTGATATTTCCATACATTAGAATAGTAGTCATAAAAAGGAATCATGTACTGGTACTTGTTACAAAATGGATGAACCTTGAAACAAAAGTCACAATACACCACATATTATATAATTCCATTTGTCTGAAATGTCCAGAATAGGTAAATCCATAGGGATTGAAAGAATCTCTAGGTGGTTACCTAGTCTGGAGGTGGGGAGGGGCAGGGAGGAATGGAGGTACACTGGGTAGGATTTGGTGGGGAGAGGTTGGGGGAAATAGGGAATGATTGCTAATGGAAAGGGGGTTTCTTTTTAAAATGATAAACATTTTAAAAAATGGATTGTGGTGATTGTTGTGCAAGTCTGAACATACTAAAAGCTAATTTATCCTAAAATTTAATTTGTACATTTTAAGTGGTAAATTTTATGGTATATGAACTGTGTTTCAATAAAGTTGTTATATATATTTTTAAAAGCACACTCCTTGAAAAATCTGATGGTCAGCATTAAAAAAGAGAATGTTTTCTGATTCCTTCTTACACCTGCAAGTTACAGGTACTGATGAGACTCCTAGATCAGTAGTTCTCAAACTTGAGCATGTGTCAGGATCACCTGGAGTGCTTATTAAAACATAAATGCTGGCCCCGCCCCCAGAGTTTCTGATTCACTAGGTCTGGGGTGGGGCCCAAGAATGTGCATTTCTAACACACTTTGAGAACCACTATTTTATCACATTAGGATTACATTTAACTTCTTTAGAAAGCCACATTTTTGTAACTTCCTGAGTAAAACAGTTCAGTATCTGACCCAGGTTTTGGTTGAGTTCAAACTTGCTCATTTAAAAATACCTTTATCCATTCATTGTCATTGGTTTTCTGAAGGTGCCAAAAAGGAAGGAGCTGCTGGATTCTTTAAAGGAATTGGAAAAGGGCTTGTGGGTGCCGTGGCTCGTCCAACTGGTGGAATCATAGATATGGCCAGTAGTACTTTCCAAGGCATTCAGAGGTAATTGAGTACATACTGTGTTCAAGGTATGTGTCTGTGTGCTAATTATTACAAGGAATACATAAATAGATTAGATTATTTGAGTGCTTCTAAGGATCTTAAAGTCTCATTGAAAGCTGTGGTAGCTTTAAACATAGACTGCCACCAGAAAGGAATATGAAAAGACATTTTTTGTGAACATGGTGAAACCCCGTCTCTACTGAAAATACAAAAATTAGCTGGGCGTGGTGGTGGGCGCCTGTAATCCTAGCTACTCGGGAGGCTGAGGCATGAGAATCGCTTGAACCCAGGAGGCAGAGGTTGCAGTGAGCTGAGCTGAGATCGTGCCACTGCACTCCAGCCTGGGCGACAGGGTGAGACTTTGTCTCAAAAAAAAAAAGAAAAGACAAGACATATTTTGTGGCTGAATTTCCCCTTTATTCAACAAATGTTTATTACCTACCATGTGCCAAGCACTGTGCTAGACACCAAGGATACAAAGAGTCGATGAGCTAGGCCCTGCTTTCATTATTTTGATATTTCTTTTTATTTTAGAAAAGGTTGGGGGACTTGGAGTCAGACAGCCTTGGTTTTGATACTTTTGCGTTATTTGGGGAAAGTTATTTAAAATTACTGATTGTTTTTTTGTGAAATATTTATATATTTAATCAACACACACATTATTTTGAAAGACTCTCACATAATTTCTTACACTTACTCGGATGCCTTATTCAGGGCAGCAGAATCAACTGAGGAGGTATCTAGTCTCCGTCCCCCTCGCCTGATCCACGAAGATGGCATCATTCGTCCATATGATAGACAGGAATCTGAGGGCTCGGACTTACTTGAGGTAAATTCTGTTCTTCATGGTCACGAGTGAAATGGAATTTTAATGATTTCTAGGCCCAGGATTTCATGGGTGGTTCTTAAAGTTCCTGATTCACGAACTTCTTTAAGTGTTATACATAGTTTGTAGAGTAGAATTTGATTATTTGTTTTTCATTTTAGCATGTGTTAAATGGAAAATACAGGTGTTTTTTTTTTTTTCTACATAGGAGCAAAGCTTTTGTCGTGCACAGAAAAGATAATGTTAACTCATAGGTTATGTCACTATTTCTGCGATAGCTCATTTAGTTAATACTGTTAATTTTGGTTTCCTGCTTTGTAGCTAATTATTGGAACTTCATTGCTTCATTTCTCCAAACCAAATTAATTTATTTGCACTGCTTTGTAAATCTAGATTTATTTCAGTAAATAGAACTAGATGAGAGAATAAAAGATTATATATAATTATGATCTTGTTAAACCTTGAAGAAAATTTAAGAGCTTTTTGACTTTTATTTTAGTTTTAACTTGATTATATTTCGATAATATATACATATATAAATTGCTATTCTCCCATGACAGGCTTTCCCCCAAAAGAAATTTATTAATATTTTTCTGCCTTGACTTTAAAATAAAATGCCTCTTAATTGTTCTTCCTTTGGTTTTTATTGTATATGATTACATTTTATCTATCTTTCTGCATGCTTCTAACTTTATTTTCTTTGTTTTTCTGCCTGCACAGCAAGAACTGGAAATACAGGAATAAATGTTTCCTAAACTACTACTTGATTTCATCCTTAAAAATCAAAACAAACTGTGGTATTAATTGACTGTGTCTGAATTCCATTGTCAATTTTAATGAAATTTTCTTTAAAACTCTCACCTCCATCTGAACTTTTCATAGTAGTGGCTTGACTACAAATAAAAACTTGTGGTATCCCTGGTAATACTGTACTGAAATAAGAGATTAGTATAAAATATTAAAGGATGCAGAGAATCAACTCTCTTCTCCATTTAATAGATGAAAGACTATATTGAGCTCAGAAACAGATATTGTTATTATCATTTCAAAAAGTTTATCTTATGGTGTTCATGTGCATTCAGGTAAAATTGAAAAACAGGACCATTATTATGTCCAATTTAGTGAATATGTTCATGTTTGTGAGTCGTGATGATGGAATTACGTAGCTTTCTGTTTCACAAATGACTCTAAATTTACTTAAGTTACAGGGCTATTAACTGGAGCATCTGCTTTAATAATTGAATTGTCAGTTGCTCTGAGCCTGCCCTTAGACCTCAAATAATAGTTGGCACATGAATTTTGAGGATGTTTCCTCATCCCTCTTTTTCCTGTTTAACCCCTTGTTACTGTTGCTAAATAAATGATAGTCATTTTCTAATTATGTTATATACATTTTCAGCCTTTAGCATTTCTGCTTTTCAAATATTGAATCTCCTTGTTGGTTATACTTATTTCATAATTATTAGTTTTAATTAATGTAAATAGAAGTTGAATATGTAATTATGCAGATTGCTGTGTGGCACTTGAATACATAGATTTCTTTATTTTCAAAAACCAACCTTTTGCTTTTAAATCCTTAGAGAGGTTTTATTGTCTTAATGAGAGAAAAAATAATTATAAATCATTATTTTTGAAATTAGTACCCTGTTAGTTCTCAACATAAGTTATGTTTCAATTTCTTTCTTTGTAATAGATGATGGAAATGTTTAATTTAACAGTGTCTTATCTAGCAACTTTCATGTTTCACCTCAGAAACGAAGCCAAAGTATAAACAGATTTAGTGTGTTGTGTATGTGAAGAGAATGAAACTATTAACATATAATTGTTCAGTTGGATTATGTATTTTAAGGATTGCAGTTATCAAAATAATAAATTGAATGTTTTATGTTTAAAATAAGCACTTTAAAGAAGAAAGACTGACATCCAAAAACCAGCCTGTGCTAGAAATACAAAGGAAATTACTTCTGTCCTTAAGGGACCAAGTATAACAAAACATGTAAATGTTAAAAGTAGCTGACAAACCTTTCTTTTGCCTAATTTAGCGATGGCAAAAATGTCACCACATGCAATTTTCTGGGAGAGTCAAGCACAAATAACTAATTCAAGATGCTGACTTAAATCATCTCCAATAGTTACCCTTCCTGAGATTCTAAAAGTAACAATTTTTAATTTTACTGGTTGTATTGCTGTTTTAATGAGACTTACTTTTGAGAACTCCTGTAACTTAAGATTTTTTCTTGTTTTGTTTAGCTCTTTATTAATTTTTTCCTTGTGATATCTTTTTATAATTCTGTCAAAAAGCACAAAACTTTAAGAAACTTTTAATTATTTTTCTAAATGTATAATCTTGTCTGATTTCTTAGTTTTAATTAAGATATCAGACAACTTTTAAAACTTTAATGCATTATTATAATTACTGGAAGAAATAGAATGATTATACACTAATGAGAGGACTTGGTAGTTTTTGCCGTGGATGTCAAGTGTGGGCATGGATAATTGAGATATTTAGGCTATTTCATTCTTTGCCCATCTTGCTGTGATCAGTCAGTTGGGTAAAAATATTTGTTGATTATTTAGTCTGTACTGGATACAAAAGAAGCCTTCTGTCCTTAAGGGACCAAGTATAACAAAACATGGAAATATTAAAGAACATTAGAGTATAAAATTATATCCTTTTAGCCCTTCGTAATATGGCCAAATTCTAAATAATTTATTTGGAGATCTTTTGATCCTCGTTTTCCTTTTTCTCCTAAGTAGTACTCTGTATTCTTCAATACGTAGCTTTGAGAGTTACTAAATCATATGTTTTCATGAGATGTACTATTCTACTTATCCTCTAATCTTCATATATATTTATACACACACACACATATATACACACATACATATATACACACACACACATATACACACACACACATATATATACACATACACACATATATACACACACACATATACGTATATACACACATATACACACATATACACATGCATGTACACATATACACACATGTATACATACATACACATATATACACATATACATACATATATACACATATATACACACCATACATATATACACATATACACACATATATACACACATACATATATATACACACACCATATATATATACACATATATAGAGATACATTATATGTATGTATGTATAGTCATTTAATACTCATTTTGGTTCACATACTTATGATCATACAACATTTAAAACCACATTTCTTGCTTTTTAGTTTTAGTTGTATTTTTCCATGTTCTTAGAAATGCGTCATTAACATTTTTAATTCTTGTATTACCATCTATTGAGGTAACATTACATTGTGTTTTTAACTCCTCTTAATACATGACATTAAATTTGTTTATTATTTTACTAACAGTAATAGTGCTGTAATAAACATCATTATACATTTTGGTTTTTTATATCTTGTTTGCTTTTTCATATTTCTGTAGAATTTACTTGAAAAAATTGAATTACTGGGTAAAGGGCTTTTGCAAAGTATTGTTAAATTCCTCAAGTTGCATTTTTGGGAAGGGGACGTGAATATTTTATCAACTAATTTGGTCTCCTGCTGCCATTAGTAACTGAATGTCTTAATCTGAATCTCAGAGTGCAGTGGGTTTTTAGTAGTGCTGAGAACAAGTTTTCTAAAGTGTATTGTGGTGATAAATTATATTTTAAAAGCTCTCAATGGCTTGAAGCACAATAGCCTAATAAGTAACGAAAATGCATACAAGATAGAAAGTGGGTAGTATTTCTTGTACTTGCATTTCACATCTAAATATTTTAACATATTTAAATTTCAAGCTGATGATAAATGCATTACATTATTAAATTCATTTCCCATTTTCTCTTTGAAAAAATTAAGGCATAAATGTTAAAAGATTTTAGCTAATTCGCACAAGTGAATTGTGAAACAAGTAAGTATTGCTGTGAAATCTGCAGTCCTCTCTGAGACTCATTCTGAAGATGAGATCCCAGTTCTTTGTGGATTCCTCTTCCTTATTCATGGCTTTTTGCAATTGTCAAGGAATGACTAGGTACCAAGCAACTTTAAAAAATGTATATTTAAGCATTGAAATAATACCAAGTGTGATTTCTCTGTGGTTATATTGATTATATTATCCTTTTAATAATATTGGCATTATATTCTTGGTCATAAAATGTTAAGGTCTTATTTATTCAGTATATTTATGTTCTGTATTTTCATATATATTACCTATTTTCAACCATGCATTATATATAATGTCAGTAATAGTATTTCATTAGCATTCATTATTAAAAAAATTTTGTTTTTAATATTTGACTAATTCAAGTCACAATACTGTTGAGATAGCTGAAAAGGAAAATAAATGTGTTTTAATGTACTACTACTTATACTTGTATTACTTTATGCTGATACTTGTTTTTAGAAATAAATTGTGCCAGCTATTTTGAAATCTTAGAAATTGTTCATATTAATATTGTCATATTTTCTTTTCTATAAGAAATATAATTTGATATATAAATATACTTCTCCATGCATGTTTAACCTATGAGATCAAATGTTCGAAGCATTAAACATTAATTATCTTGGAATTTTATTATGTGTATAATATCTATTAATAACTGTATGTAAACCAGTGGTTCTTAATCTTTGAAGAGATCACAGACCCACCCCCATGATTAAAAAAAAAAAAAAGAACTGACAAAAAATATGAACTGTGTTCTGAAAAAAGTTTTAGAACCACATTTTCAAAATTTTCTATTTTATGTTAGGTAGTTCAGAGACCCACCCCCTATTTCAAAGCCCCTGTAATGTTAATGTAGTTATTTTATATTAGCATATGTTTCTTAATTAAAATGTGTGATAATTCCTGGTAGATATTTTAATATTTCTAAGTTACTACAGAACAAAATATATTTTGCCAGAAGACCACTTGGTAAGCATTTAATACATGGTTTTCTTTTAAGGCTGCAGTGGAAGTTAACTTACAAACGTGCTGTGAATATTTTTCTAGCTTCATGTACCAGTATGTAGAATTGTGCTTTTATTTTTAATAAATGTTTTCCTAACACTATTATTATAATTAGATAATATACAGTATTGTAAATACTACTGAAATGCATATACTTCCCAAATCTAGAGCCTGGTTTCCTTTTCAGAATCATATCAAAAAGTTGGAAGGAGAGACTTACCGATACCACTGTGCTATTCCTGGAAGCAAGAAGACAATCCTTATGGTTACAAATAGGTACTGACTTAAAGTGACATTTTTCCAAATACTACTTAGCTGCATAGGTCACAAGAATGTTGAAGGCTAAAATGGTAGAAGATTTGGAGAATTGTACTTGAAATTCTCCAAAGTGAATGGCAAAATGTTCATTTTCATAGAATCTCAGCAATACAGATCTAAATACGTCCTTTGAGATTTTCTGTTCCAACCTCCTCATCTTAAAGATGCTGAAACTGAGACTCAGTGTGGCTTAGGGACTTACCCAAGTTACACAACTACTGAGAGAATCTAGAACAGACTTTATACCTGTAATAGTGATACCCTTATTCTTGAATTACAAGTCCAGTTATGGAGGATTAATTCATGAATCACTTTTCTTACTAAGTTTTATTTTGAGTGATTAGCATACCACTTTTAAAGGATGGCATTACTTCTATATGTTTATCTCAGCTTTTCCTAAGCATTTGGTTGTGGTAGATAATTTTTCTAATTACAAGAACTTAGACTAAACTACGAAGCTTATTTTCCTGGGATTTATCCTAGATAGTAAACTTATCCCAAAATGACAATTATAGATTAATAATTTTCAGAACTTTGTTAGGGATGAGCTTTATAAGAGTAAGGCAAAGTTCTTACAGTAGGCAAAATGTGCATTAGATTCCTCATGACTGCATTTAAATTTATTTGAATGGGAAGAAAGGAAAGCTGAATGACAGGATAAGAGGTTAACCAGTCATGTAAGAATCCTCATGTAAGAGAGGATTCTCCAGTCATGCGATTTGCTCATTAGTTAAGAGGTAAAAATATTCACAAAACAATCTAAAAAGCAGATTTTATGACTTTGACAAGTAATCACTTATTTTTTATGTCCATAATTTTGTTGTCTTCAGTAGATTAAGCCAAAACAATGTTTATTTGTTCTTAGATATTGTATTTAGCTGTTGCAATGTGTTAATTCATTTTAAAATTATATTGCTTTTATATAATTCAGTACTAGGCAATGAGAATCAATTTGGGGTTTTTTTGGTAATATGTATTACTTTAGTACTTATTTGATTTAAGCCATTCTATGGGAGTATTACTGTATACATTATATATTTGATTTTTCTTCAAGTACATTGAAAAATAATCATCATTTAAAATCTAGTTACTGATGGAGTTGTTTAGGAGGTAATTAGTAAAATATACCTGACCAGTAAATACTATGAGTTGGTTTCCTTGCTAACCTTACTTAGTACTCTTTTCTTTTCTCTTTTCTCTTCTCTTGTTTTCTTTCTTCTCCTCTCCTCTCCTTGTCTTTTCTTTTTCCTTTTCTTTCTCCCCCCCCCCTTTTTTTTTTTTTTTTGAGACAGGGTTTCACTCTGTCACCCAGGCTGGAGTCCAGTGGTGCGATCTCAGCTCACTGCAACCTCCACCTCCTGGGTTCAAATGATTCTTGTGCCTCAGCCTCCCCAGTAGCTGGGATTACAGGCATGCACCACTATGCCCGGCTAATTTTTGTATTTTTATTAGAGACAGGGTTTTGTTATGTTGGCCAGGCTAGTCTTGAACTCCTGGCCTCAAGTGATCCGCCCACCTTGGCCTCCCAAAGTGCCAGGATTACAGGCATGAGCAACAGCACCTGGCCTTAGTAGACTCTTTCTAACAAGAATTTATTTGATTGAGGTAGTTATTATGGTAATCAGTTAGACCTTTAATGATTACATTAAAACACTAGCATTTCTTCCAAATTTAGTATTCTTAAAAATAACATTTTCTTTTTTAAAGATATGGCCAGGCTAGACTCAAACTCCTGGACTCAGGTGATCCTCCAGCCTCAGCCTGCTGAGTAGCCTGGACTATAGACATGCATGCACCGCCACATCCAAAATAATTTTTATTGCTAAAGTTATGGCTATTCATTGTAGATAACATAGATCAGGAGTCAATAAACTTTCTTTAAAGGGACAGATAGTAAAATTTAGGGTTTAAGGGCCATACTGTGTTTCTCAACCTTTTATTTTTGCCCTTATAGTAAGAAAACAGCTATGAACAATATGTACAAGAATGACATAGCTGTGTTCCAGTAAAATTTTATATATTAAAACAGGTCTTGGGCTAGATTTGACTTGAAGAGCACAGTTTGGTCACCCCAGTATTGACAATAAGGAGATGAAAATAGGCTGGGTGTGGTGGCTCAAGCCTGTAATCCCAGTACTTTGAGAGGCTGAGGCAGGCAGATCACTTGAGGTCGGGAGTTCAAGACCAGCCTGGTCAACCTGGTGAAACCTCATCTGTACTAAAATGCAAAAAATTAGCTGGACTTGGTGGCGCATGCCTGTAATCCCAGCTATCTGGGAGGCTGACGCAGGAGAATCACTTAAACCTGGGAGGCGAACGTTGTAGTGAACCAAGGTTGCACCACTGCACTCCAGCCTGGGCACCAGAGCAAGACTCTGTCTCAAAAAAAAAAAAAGAAAGAAAATGAAAATAACTAACCATACATACATTCTGGTTTGCCTAGGACACAGTAGGTTTGCTTGCACGTTTTGTCCCTATGAAATTATCAATAGCTATTCCTTTCATTCTTAAAAACATCCTGGTTTGAATAACAGATTATATGATAACCCCTAAAAATATCCTTTACAAGCAATCTCAGCACCCAGAGATAACCACATTAGCTGGCACATTTTATGAAAACTATGTACAAAAAAATGCATTATTACATTTTAGTCTTGTCAGTTTTTCATTTTCAATATAATGTGATCATCTTTCCAAAGCATTAAATATTCTTTGACAATGTGATTTTTAATGACTGCATAATTTTGTATTTGTGGATATACTATAATTTATTCAAATACTCTCTTGTTATTGGACATTTTTCCCTAATATCTTATTGTTATATATTTGTAACTAAATATTTTTTCTATTATTTTATTAGAATAAAATTTTAAAAGTGGGATTGCTAATTTAAAAGTTGTGAAGATTTTTGAGTTCCTTTCTGTATATCGCCAAGTCATTTTTCAGAAAGGTTGTATCCGTTTTTTACATACCACCCAACAATATATGAAAGTGTTCTTTCTCCTGTGTTTTGCTGAGACTAGGTTTTATCATTTAAACTTATTTTTTGCTAGCTTGATGGGTAGAAAATAATTTTTTTTAATTAGCATTTCTTTGATTACTGTTGAGCATGAACCTTTTAATATATCATCATCTGTTTATATTTGCTAATTTGTGAATTACTTGTTCATATTCTTTGCTCATTTTTCATTGGTATGTTAGTCTTTTTCTTACTGAATTTAAAGAACATTTTGCAAATTAATGATATTAGCCCTTTTTGTCAAATGTATTATTGAGATGTTAATGATTACTAATTGAGTTTCTCAGTATATAGCTTTTTTTAATTTTGAAATTCACCCAAAACTTAGTCCCTTAATGTTTTTTTTCTAATGAGTTTTTAAAAACAAAACACAAGTTCTCATGACCTAAATTTCTTAGACTATAGCTTTGCTAGTTGGTCCTAACTCTGCTGTAGTTTATTTTAGTAATCTTTATTGAGAAATTGATTATTGAGCAGATTAAAAAAAAATCAACATATGACAAATACAGGGACACAGAGATAAAGTTACATCTCTGTCCCTTCCCTATTTTAATGGGTGGGGGACTACAAATTATCAGTGACATCACAGTATGATAGGTGCTAAGAAAAACGATGGACAGTCTCTGAGGACATATGGAAAACGGTTGGTACAGTAAGATGGGGACCACAGTATCATGGGAAAAGTGTCAGGGAGGCTTTTATAGATGAGGGAATGCTTGAGCTGAGTCTTGAGTATGTAGCTCTTGCATAGGTAAACTAGAGGCAAGCGGAGGCATACAACACTATGGTACTTTGACCAGTAAGATCAGTGTGGAATGGCTGGATGTAGGGTGTTAGTGTTGGGAGATGAGTCATAGGTAGCAGCTCATAAGATTTTAAGGGTTTAGGTTGTATCATGAATGTGATGGAGAATCACTGGTTTTTGCTTAAGGTCTAGTCTGCTATTTTATTTTTTTGAAACAAGTTCTCATTTTCATTGCCCAGTCTGGAGTGCAGTGGCTCGATCGTGGTTCACTGCATTCTTGACTTCTCTGGGCTCAGGTGATTCTCCCACCTCAGCCTCTCACATACTTGGTACCACAGGCATGCACCAGCTAATTCTTTTGTATTTTTGGTAGAGATGGAGTCTCACTATGTTGCCCAGGCTGGTCTTGAACTCTAGGCTCAAGCAGTCCTCCTGCCTTGGTCTCCCAAAGTGCTGGGATTACAGGCATGAGCCATCACACCTGGCTGTCCGTTGTTTTTTTGTTTGATATCACTTGTAGCTTCTCACACAGAATAGTACACACGTGAGTAATCTCTCTTTTTTTCTATCCCACAGAAGGTTTGTAAACAAGTAATATGATGAGGCTTGTAGTTTTAAAAGATCCTTGGCGGTTTGGATGTTATACTGGAAGAGAATCAGTCCGGAGGCAAGGAGACCAGTTAGAGACTGTATAAGTTTTCTGTTGCTGCACAACAAATTACCACAGAATCCACTTCAAAGCTCATTTGCTATTGTTGGCAGAATTCTAAGATCCCTGTTTCTTTGACCTCTGTCAGCCAGCAGGCTGCTCTTAGCTCCTAGAAACTACCCTTATTCCGACCCAGCAAGGATGCTTTGAATCTCTGACTTCTTGGTGTCTTACCCAGGTTTAGAGTCCATGAACTTAGGTCAGGCCCACCTACATAAACAATTTTGGCTTAAAGTCACCTGTGCCTTATAACAAAACCTAATCTTGGAAGTGAAATCCATTATATTCAAAATCCAGGGGACTGTACAGAGATATATACCAGGGTTGGGGAATCTTGGGGACTGTCTTAGAATTCTGTCCACCATAAAGACCGTGGCAGCTATCATAGTAGGAAGTGGGGAGGACCTAAAGAATGAGGATTTGACTTACGAGACAAGTCTTGGTGACTGAGTGGATGTAGAGGAGAAGGGAATACATGATAGGGAGGGAGGGAGGAGGGAGGGAGGATAGATAGATAGGTAGATAGATAGATAGATAGATAGATGGAGTCTGGATAAAAATCTGGAGTTGAGATCTTTCTGAGAGACCATTCTGAGAGAGTGTGTGAGTGGAAGACCAAGATTTGAACCCAGGCAAACATGGTGCAAGAGGAAGAAAATGAAGGAGACATTCTAGGTGGTAGGAAAACAGTGGTATTATTGGGATGGTAAAGAGAAGAGTATTTGGAATAGTGAATTGTGTTTGGCACGAGGATTTGTAACAGCCATCCTTAGCTCTATCAGCAGATTATCAACTGGGGCCAGGAGTGTGGGCGGTGGAGACTGTTTGGAAACATATGGTGGTGTTGGAGATTGCCACAGTGATTGCAGGACGCTACTGCCACTTACTAGGCTGGAGCTAGGGATGTTCAACTTTGTCCAGTGCACAAGAGTATGCCATACAAGTCCACAATTTAATAGCACCTCTGCTGAGAAATATAATGCCAGGGATCTATTTCAGTTCTCCACCCTCCATTGGTCACCATGTTCATTCATGTTTACCTTCTAAACATCTCATATCTAGCCCTTTCTTCTCCCTTTTCAGAGCCACTGCCATACTTAAGGCTTTCATTGTCTCCTGATTGAACTATTGCCGTAACTTCTTACCTTGATTGTCTATTGCCACTCTGTTTGCCACCTCCCTTCTGTTTACCACCAGAACCATGAATCTAAAATAATAAATATTATCATGTTGTTTCCTCTTCATTAAAAATGAAACACCATTATCATGTCATTTCCTGTTTCATTAAAAGTGAAAAATGTTTTAAAAGGAAAAAAAGTAGCCCTTCAAGGTCTGGTGCTAAGCTCATTTTCGCACCACTTCACCATGGTATCTGTCTGGTATTCCAGCTGCAGACCCCCACATTCCTCACCATGGTATCTGTCTGGTATTCCAGCTGCAGACCCCCACATTCCTCACCATGGTATCTGTCTGGTATTCCAGCTGCAGACCCCCACATTCCTCACCATGGTATCTGTCTGGTATTCCAGCTGCAGACCCCCACATTCCTCACCATGGTGTCTATCTGGTATTCCAGCTGCAGACCCCCACATTCCTCACCATGGTATCTGTCTGGTATTCCAGCTGCAGACCCCCACATTCCTCACCATGGTGTCTATCTGGTATTCCAGCTGCAGACCCCCACATTCCTCAAACAAGTCTTTCGTTTTTTGTACTCCTTTGGATGTCAGTGTGTTTCCTCCTTTTGTCTGGACTGTCATTTCCCTTACCCACATAGAGAACTCCTTCCTTTCAAGAATCAACTCCTATGTCACCTACTTTACCAATACGATCTGTTCCTCTCTCTCTCTTGCTCCAAAAGACTAATCTGCACACTCTGTTACAGCCCTTGTCTAATTGTGCTGTGGCATTTATTTACATGTCTGTTTCTCCTCTAGCCAGTGAGCACCTCTCAAGCAGAATTATCTTCCTTGTTTCTCTGGCACCCTAAATATTTGTTGAATTAATAGTCCTTCTCTTCTTTTGTAATTTTGCTTTCTGTAATAGAAGCTTAATTTTAAGTATAGTTGTATCAGTAATCAAAATGAATCACACACTGAGAAATCAATGTGGATGCCCTTTAAGGGTTCTGTAATTTTTTTTATTGCCATTGAATAAAATAAGATACTCTGTGATAAAGTATATTAGCATTAAAGTGTTCAAATCTGATCTTTATTAGTAGGCCTCAAGTGAATCTTTGCTGACATTTAAGGTTTATGACATTTCCTTCACGTTCATTCTTGACTGGAAGGCATAAATGGCTGACAGTAAAGAGCAATTAATAATTTTCCAAGTAAAACATTTTCAGGGGCTTCTGCCTTTATTGCTCCCCAGATGAGAATACAGCCTGTTTCTTATGTGTTCCAAAGATGATTTCCCTATCAGCTTTTTTGGTCAGTTAACCAAAAAAAAAAAAAAAGAAAGAAAAAGAAAAAAAAAGTTACACTTTTCTGAATTCTGCAAGATTGACAGAAGGGGAATATTTGAAAGTCTACTTTGTTACTTGGTAGGTGTCGTATTTGCTCTTTATTTGACAGTTACCTAGACTTTAAAAAAAAAATGAAGCAGGTTTTTTTTTTTTAAATGCCAGTTTGTATTATTTTCTAGGCAAGTGCTACCTCTGCCATCCAGCAGGGTGAAATATTGGCGAGAATAAACTGTCTTCATCATTATTGTTTTCTTTTGCAAAATAGGCGAGTGTTGTGTATAAAAGAAGTTGAAATCCTGGGCCTTATGTGTGTAGACTGGCAATGTCCATTTGAAGATTTTGTATTTCCTCCTAGTGTCAGTGAAAATGTGCTAAAAATTTCAGTTAAGGTAAGAAAACATGTCATACCTTTAGAGCTAAGAATTCATTGCTTTCAGACTGTTTTGCAGTTAACTGCACAAAATGTTTGAAGGATTAGTGTTGTTATTACTACTATATGCTGAGACATAAAGAAAGATGTAATCAATTTATTTGTATAACTGTACTTTATTTTCTGGCAGTCTTGATTGCATAGAGTGAAATATCAGTCTGCCCACCGAAATAATTAAGATTCTGATATGCTGATATTTCCTTTTTCATAGAATTAAGCATTAGTAAATAGGAGAGTTTTTTTTTTAACTTCATATGGACACCCATGTTGCTATAATCTTAGATATTTCTGGAAAGATTCTCTCTTTTTAGGTTTTTAGAAGATTATTAAGTGATTTGATAAAAATAAATGTATCCAAAATTCCCATGTTTGTAATATTTGGCATTTATGGAATGCTAATATAATTTAAGTGTGTAATAATACTTTTATGTCTTTTCTCCCATCATTTTGTAAGGAAGAACTTTTATTTTAATTACATAGTAATTTGTAAAAGTGATACTCCATCTTTTGCGTAGTTCTTAGACTCAAGTACTTAACTTTCTTTGAAATATGTTTGTTACATTATATATATTATAAATTTGTTTTCATGCCTTTAAAAAAACTATTGTTATTCTAAATATGGTAATTTCTTTAGTGTATTTGTTTTCCCTAAACAATAATGTTATTTCTATTAGTGAAACTGTCTACAAAACGTTTACTGTGAAATTTAGTAGCCAGAAGAACATTTACTGTGAAATTTAATAGCTATAGATGTGAGTACTGGTACCTTTTAATTTATGTTTACTTATCTTTTCATGGAAATTTACAAATAAAAGGAAATACCATGTTACCCTGCCATTTTGTATTTCAGCATTACTGCATTGTAGAGTGCCAAAATTTAACGAATGTCTTGGTGTATGAAATACAGTTTTCAAACTAGGAAAGACTATGTCACTGTGCATATATTTTACAGTTTCCTCAGTTATCACTTTTTCTTTCACATCAATGGTGAGAATTGACTCAATGTATTTTACATTATACAGAAATTTTATGTATCAGCCAAAAAAATGAGGGAAGTGTTTTTTTGATTTGTCAGATGTGATGAGTTACCAAGTGGTGTTTCTGTAGGCTATTTATCATAGCCTGCAGAAAGCCATTATTTTATACAGATAGATGTATGTTCATCCAATTTTATAAATTCTAACAACTCATATATGGAAATACTGTCCTTGTTCTAAGATGATTTATTTCATGTCTTACTTGAATATGTGTATTTGGTTAGTCTACTTGTTTTCAAATAGAGTTGACGTTTAAGTATACAATTAAAAGTTAGGATTTTTTTTTTTTTCCTCAGAATAATTTCTTTTCTGTCATTGTTTCTTTTGAAACAGGAACAGGGTCTGTTCCACAAAAAAGACAGTGCCAGTCAAGGCTGTGTTCGAAAAGTTTACCTGAAGGACACCACCACAGCAGAGGTAAACAATTTAAAGAGCACACCTCCATTTTTTTTTTTTTTTTAGCTGAAATACCTTTTTAAAAGCCTCTTATAATGAATGCCATTATTTCTCCCAAAGCTCTCCCAATTATAACTATGGATGGATATATAAACTTAATATACTGTGGACTCAGTCGGGTGCAAGGGTCTTATTTTTATTTGACATATCTGGACTCTATCCTTGGTCCTTAGCTATTGGTCCTGTTTGGAGAGCTTCAGCCCTTGCTTTCATACCTTTCCCTTCAATTAAATGAGCCTATACTTGTCTTTACAAATCATAATAAGTATTTTACTTTACAGAGAGCACGCAATGCCATTGAGGATGCACAGTCAACGAGACAGCAGCAAAAATTGATGAAGCAGTCATCAGTGAGACTTCTCAGACCCCAAATGCCATCCTAATCACAGATCCCAGGCGCTACAACAGGGGAAAAAAACAATCACTGGTCTTGTCTATAAATCACTCTGCTTTATCTTGCTAAAGACAATTTTTCAAGCAATCCTTTAGTTTTATTTTTCTAGAATAACTAGTGTTGGGTTTTCTAGTTTTTTCACCTTTTGGTTTTTACTCTAATTTTGTAACCATGTATATGTTAGCAGGTCCAATTCTATGCCACCACCCAAATGGGTCAGACCCTTGAAGAAACATCACTTCAAACTCAGAATGAAATTTTCATTAATACTAACATTGTGAAGCAAAGGTCAGTAGGCTTATATTTAATTAAAGCCTTACTGAAGAATAAGAAAGGAGCTTAGGATGACTAGTGTTCTTTGAAAGGTTTTTTTATTTTTGTTTTTTTTTTGAGACCGAGTCTTGCTCTGTCACCCAGGCTGGAGTGGTGCGATCTTGGCTCACTGCAGTCTCTGCCTCCTATGTTCAAGCAGTTCTCCTGCCTCAGCCTCCTGAGTAGCTAGGATTACAGGTGCATGCTACCACGCCCGGGTAATTTTTTTTGTATTTTTAGCAGAGATGGGTTTCACCATGTTGGTCAGTCTGGTGTCGAACTCCTGACCTTGTGATCCGCCTGCCTCGGCCTCCCAAAGTGCTGGAATTACAGGCATGAGCCACCACAGCTGGCTAAAAGGCTTTAGGCCATGGACAAATGTTGGACCCTGACATTTCGTGTAAGAGTGATTTGTTCAATAATTGAACTGAGTTAACAGTTTTTTGTAAGCCAGGTAATTGAATGAAGAAAAGCCACTAAAGGGAGAAATGACATGTTTCCTATTTTCTTTTCATGCAAACACTGTTTTTCCCCCGAGTAAAGCGTATTTTACTTTGGTGCTTACTTTTCCTCCTTGCACTCTAATAAAAAATGTGGACAATCAAACCTCAAAATATCTACACTCTGCCCTCTGTAATGTAGCGTTTATAAAAATTTGGAAGCTATTTACATGCTCTTTCAAGATGAGCTTATATGACACAATTATTTGCTGATACATGAAAATATTGCACCCTAAGTTTCTCAAGACTCTGAAATATGTAAAATTCAGTATTTTTATATTCCCAGAAATTGTTTCTTACAGGTTGAAAGACTTAAGGGCATCACAAATTAACATTTACTCCTAATGCACACCTAGAATGTACTTTAAATACTTATTAAGAAGAATGAAAATTCTTTGGTTGTTTTATATATAAATAAGGCCTATATAATGACACTGTGTTCCTTGAGGGAGCAGGCCCTGTGAGAATCAATTCAGTACAGTATTTTTTTTGTCCTTTCTCCATCCTTGATCAGAGATAAACTATTAAAACTTTAAAAAACACTCAAAAATATTTAAGGTTTTTGGTTGAACCTTTAGATTTGCTCATAATGTTTAACATAACAACATTTATTTCAAATTACTGAATTCATGAAGATGTGGACGCACTTGGTTTGCTCTATTTTTGTTTATGTATGGTAGTGGTTCTGTCATCATCATTCATGTTTTTTAAGGCCTGGTCATAAAACTTTAAATTTTACTGGTGTTACTTGATGTATATTCTAAAAAGAGAATGCAGTAACTAATGCCCTAAATGTTTGATCTCTGTTTGTCATTACTTTTTCAAAATTATTTTTTTTCTGTAAAGTATAATATATAAAACTTTTTGCTTAAATTGAATTTCTATATTAGTGGTTAATTGCAGTTTGTTAAAGGGATCATTATCAGCAATTTCATAGCAAGTGTTCTAGTATTTTGTGTTTTTAAAACAGAATTAGGAATTTGAGATATCTGATTATATTTTTCATATGAATCACAGCTGTTGACAATGTCCTATATATTTAAGAAATTATATCATACTGATACTATTTGTAACATTTTTATTTGATTTAATCTCCAGGGACAGAAATAATTCATTGGTAAAGTGTAATAATGTGTTTTTCTAAAATGCTTTGAGAGTCAATTACTTGCATATGAGAGAAATAAAACATTTGGCACATTGTTTACAGGTGTGAAAACTTTGTGGTTTTTGTGTTATTCAAGTAACATTTGCTTTATTTTTTTGTCTTTCCCTTTTCCTTTTCCAATCCAATAATAGTGAGAAGTTATATTAATAGTTATGGAGGACTTTACCAGATACTAGTCAGATAAGCTTTTTCTCAGGGGTACTGAGCCCCTTTATCACACTGGAGATCTGTGGCACAGACCTCCAATACTGGGGGATTACAGAGAATGCGGTTGACCTAGGGGCCCAGCTGCACTTTGGAATCCATTGTGGTATTTGCATTGAGTCCATGCCTTCCGTAGTTTCTCTCAGCAACTGGCTGAGTATGGCAATTATATTAAGACACACTTAGTCTAGAAATTCTAGGAGACACAGAACTCCTCTGACAGCTGACTCTGGCTTGAAGACTCCAGTGGCCTTGCAGAGCCTTTCTGAGACTGCATAGCAGTCTGGGATGGTCTACCATACTGCTCTCTTTCTCTTCTCCTCCCTCTTGCACATGGGGCTCAGACTACAAGTTTGGAAGGCTCACCCAGTGCTGGATTATCCAGTAGGAAGAATAAGTTTATGCTGAGGGCTGTAGCAAAGCAGGGGCATTAAAAAAAAGAGAAAAAACAAAAGCAAACAAAAAAATGTACCCAAGCTTTGTAAGAAAAATTCCATACAGGGTGGACTTCCTTCTATGTGTTTTCTGATTTAGTATTGTTTTTGTTTTGAATTATGCAGGAAGGAGGACACTACCATCTTTTTGGTGCTTTGGGTTTCTAAGTATGTTGATCTGGTGCTGCCTGGATATCTATTTTTAACAAAGTTCCTTGTGTGTTTCTAATGTATAGCCAGGACTAAAAATTAATGCTCTGGACTTAAAATGATCAAATTCTTAAAGGGCTCTACAGATCTCAATGCCAGTTAATATTAAGTTGCAATTATTGCCAGAGCTAGAAGAATCATCTTTTCATTGGGGAGAAAAACCAAAAATTCTTAGAGGATAGAAGATTGCTCATAATGGGGTCATTTGTCTTCTGGGGACAAGCCCTTGTGGTTGAGAATCACTGCCAGAATGACCATGAGTACTGACGAAAGTGGGTTCTGTGCCATGTGTGTCGGCTCTAAGAAGAAGCCTAATGTAAATGACGAGTTAATGGGTGCAGCACACCAACATGGCACATGTATACATATGTAACAAACCTGCGCGTTATGCACATGTACCCTAGAACTTGAAGTATAATAATCATAATAATAATAATAAAAAGAAGACAGGATATGGAGATGTAATCTCTCAGGAGGTTTTTTTTTTTTTTTTTAATCAGACTCACTGGAGGAGAGGGAGCATGTTTCTCTTGGTAATTGTGCCACTAGTGGGAAAATTGAGGCTTACTCTTGAAGTCATGCTTGAAAGTATCTTCAGTTATAAGTACGTATCATTCAAACAGTCAACTGTGGTTCTCTTTGAGGTGAAAAAGTCTTCAGAAAGACTTCTGTTTTGTTTTTACAAACCACAGGCCCATAGTTCCTTATTCAAAATTCAAAAATTCAAAAAGCTCTAAAAACCAAAAGATTTTGCAAAAATTTGAAACAAAGACATTTGGCAGCAAAATCTGAACTGAACTGACATGAGACTATTCATGGTCTTTTCTTCTATTTGGTGTAAATAATTTGGCTGGAGCAAAAGTACTTTATTTGGTTATGGGGTACTGCTGCAGATTTCTCTGGAGGCATACAAGCTGTATGTGCTATATGAACCATATTGTCTTTCTTTTTTCTTTTCTTTTTTTTTTTTTTCTTAGAGACGTCTCACTGTTGCCCAGGCTGGAGTGGCGCAATCTCGGCTCGCTGCAACCTCTGCCTCCCAGGTTCAAGCGATTCTCCTGCCTCAGCCTCCTGCGTAGCTGGGACTATAGGCACACACCACCATGCCTGGCTCATTTTTGTATTTTTAGTAGAGACAGGGTTTCACCACGTTGGCCAGGCTAGTCTCGAATTCCTGACCTCGTAATCTGCCCACCTCAGCCTCCCAAAGTGCTGGGATGACAGGCGTGAGCCACCACACCCAGCCCATATTCCCTTCTTAAATGTGAAGTCCTGTATTCTGAAACACATCTAGCCCAAGGGTTTTAGGTAAGAGATTGTGGAGCTGTATACCTTCAAAATTCTCAGTTTATTAAATTTGCTTCTTAAATTTTAGAAAAAATCATAGACTATAGGAGAAACTCTAAGAAACCACAGAATTTTCTTCCCTCTCAGACCATACCAATGTTTCATTTTACAGTTAGTGCTGGCAAATTGTTTTGATAAAGGTTTCAGAGTAATTGGTGTCAACATATATGTTGCCACATGATTGTGTATCACAAGGATGACACTTGAGAACAAGTATGAAACGTAAGCACATCAAAATGATTTTTATCCCTTTTGTACGTTATATATCTGCTGGATGAAAATATTTTAAACACTGACTTCTAGTGGGGAAAAAATTACAATAATCGTGAAATATATATACCAACATGGTCCTCAATCCACTAAGATTGTAACAACACTACAAAGAAGATTCAATTCTTTAGCATTCTTTTAAACTTGAAGAAAAATCAAGCAACTTCCCCAGAGATTAACTACAGTACCTCAAGTGGTTTAGATACCTTGATAAATGATTTTCACCGAGTAGATTTCAGTTCTTGATATTTGGATTTTGTTTGTTTTTATAGAAAACATTTACCTTATGATACCAGTTTTTCTCTCCACCCACTTTTCTCTTTTGCCATCATTTTAAGTCTTCCTTCTCTATGCATCATTTTATCTTTTCTTCTTATGGCACCTCTTTAAATATTAAGTTATCTTTGTTAAGTGGATATTATACTATTGCTTGGCAAACTACAACCCACAGGCCAACTCATCTGTTCTTAACAAAGTTTTATTGGAACAACCACACCCATTTATTTGCACTGGTTATGGCTGGTTTTGCACTACAGTGGCAGAGTTGGGTAATTGTGACAAAGACAATATGGCCAGCAAAGCCTAAACAATTTACTATCAGACCCTTTACAGAAAAGTTCATTGATCCCTATGTTATATCATATAATTGATCTTACAGTGGGACAAACAGATATCAAATGACTTACCGAAGGCCCTGTGGTGAGATAGGAACTGAAATTAGGATCCAGCATCACCAACATTCCTATCTCTACTTCTTCCTGAAAACAAGGACATTGGTGTTGAATGAATGTAGCCCCTGTTGGCCTCTTGGATTTCTTCTAGAACCTTATACCCTTAACCCCAAATGTTATCTGTTTTCTCCCTATCTATGTTTTACACCTAACTGTGATACGGCATTTCGCACAGTAACACCCAAATCTAAGCCAGCCCTTAGTTAAACATTTTTTTCCTGGAGAATTCTTACATATGGTATAATATTACTGTGACAGTTGACTAGCATATGTAGCTTTTGAGGTGTACAAATAAGGAAATAAAAACTTTGGACATGAGACATAAAACTTGCGTCTATTCTACAGCACAATCAGAACTAAAAATCAAATGCATGGGGTTCTACCATAAACCATTATAGAGTTCTACTGATATCAGGAGTAGAAAAACCATACCCAAGATACATACTTTGTCATAACTGGCTAGGGACTTGCCAAAGTAGAAATGATATTTTTGAGCATGGCACATGACATTATAGAGTAGTAATGTAACAAATGAGCAGGTGTTCAAAGATTGCAATTTGAATGGAAGCTATAAAATTTTAGCTTCACCAGAGGATGCTACTGCAAATTAGTTAAGCAAGCACTTATTGGTGGTTTAAATTAAGCAGCCACTCTGGAACAGGGCACATTTCCTTTCCCTGTGGAGTACTGTTAGAGAGGCTTAACCTACTTTGACACTTCTGATCAAATCTTCCCACTTCATTCCATTCACAGTGATTCATGCTCTCAAAAATAGTAAAAACGAAAAAAAAAAATAGGGCATGAACTAGAAGATTAACAGCGTTCTTAACTTTTTCAATAAAGATTTCTTGGACTATGCAGTCAGTTGAATAAGCTATCACTGTGTTACGGAGGTAGGTAGTAGGTTTTTTTTTTCTTTATGCCTAGATAAGGGAATCATACTCCTGAAAAATTCTGGAATAGTTGTAAGGTCTATAGGACATTTGAATATATCTGGAATTACTGGCAGCAGGAAACAACTGCTTTCTTGTGAAAAAGATTCCCATGGTTAAAACTGAGAGACCTGGAAAGCACTCCTTTTGAGTTGGCCTCAAATGAACAGAATAGAAATCTTGCATGACTATTATTACAATCCAGATGGTAAATGGATACCATTGAAAACACTGTTTAGTAAAGGCCATAAAGACTGAGTACCCATGACTTAGACTGGTGAATAAGAATATATTTCCCACACTACCTAAAATTAATGCTCAATTGCCATTGAATTATTTGCAACTCTTTCAGAAGCACTAATGATGCTTATTTTGTGTGGAATGGATTAATTTTAATCATTTTTTTGGCAAAAATAATTCACTTGGGGGCCTTGGTTTTAGTTGTACTTATTCATAGAAAAGTTAATGGTTGGGAGATCCTTACATTCAGCATAGATCTATTCTTGTGACTTCCATCCATTGAGCCCAAATCCTTAGGGCTATCGGAATAAGAATGGCTCTTTCTGTATATGGAAGCCCAGCTATGGGAGCACTTACCTAGCAGAATTGAAGGCTGGCCTCATGTCCTATCATTTATCCAGCAAGCATGTAAGTTTTATTTTCAAGTTCTCCTCTTATTCTACCTAAACCATCCCTAATGAGACAAAACTTCAAGTCATCCCATAATCCTGGTGGTACTCCTGAAACAAACAAGTTCAACCATGTTCCCCGTAGGATATGGTGCACTGACCTGCAGGAATGCACCAGGAATCGACTAAGGCAGATTAGTGCTTTGACAATTCCGTATTTTCTACTGCTTTTCTAACAGTAGTAAGTATCCCAGCCTATTAAAGCAATTACTTATGTAAGGTAACATTTCCCCATTATTGTAATTTATTTATCTTGTAACTTTTACTTATTTAAGAATATTGTTGAGTTATTCTTTTCACCACTTTTGCTAACCGTAAGGGTACATTTATATGGTACTGTAGATTTAAAAATCCCTTTACTTCTCTTGGCCTCAGTTTCTTCATTTGAAAATAAGACCTTGGGACCAGATCTGCCTTTTTCACAAAAGGAGCTGAAGACAGGCCTCATGTCCTAAGGATCCCTTTAGATTTTACAAATATTGATAAAACGACCAGTTATAGAATTGTTATTTTGAAAAGGTGAGATGTATTGCTTGCAGTTTTTTCCTCTTTCTCACAATATTCCTAAAGATACTAAATGTGTATTCTTAATCATTAGTGAGTTTCTTTTTTAAAATCACAGAACCTTTAACAACACTACCACCAACACAATCCGAAGAGAAAGTGTGGGAGATTGTTGCTAGTCTTTGCATGGAGAAAAGTCTGGATATGGAGACTATAGATAACTGAGTCCCAAAAGAGAGCCCCCGAAAGAATTGTGGGCAAGAATGGCTGAGTTGGGAGCCAGATCATTGCTGTGAAAATGGGATCCTGCTCTTCCTTCTCAGATGCACACCCTCAGCAGCACCTTTTAGTTGTGTAAGGACCAGTGCTGTGTGAGGTGGTCGTGGATCACACCATGCGCGACCTGGGCTCTTCATAAGGCATCACTCATTCAGAAGACTTCTCTGCAGGTCAGCCCTGTCATCTGAAATGTGTTGGAATCACTGCTTTGGATAATGGAAAGCAGATGTTAACTATTTGGATTAGTTAATTTGCATGGATTAAATTACAAAATCAGAGAAAGGTCATTTTAACTAACATACTAAAGAGCTTTACAGTTTGTAAATCCATACTTAATCTTGTTACATCTTAATAGCAAGCCCATATGGCAGGTCACAATATTTCCATTTTGTAGATGAAGAAACATGTTTGTAGAAGTGATTTACCCAAGTTCATATAGGTAGGAAGTGTAGTCTCAGGAACTGGTTGAAATCACGTTCCTTTTCTATCGCACTATGCCACCACTTTGTAAGTACACCAGCCTGCAGAAATGGACCACTTTCAAGCTCAAGGAAGCAAGATAGATAAAATTATAACTAACATGGATGCAGCTCTGAATGATTTTGATTCTAGTTATACATGCATGCAGATGTATTCCTTATTCTTTTGATCTCCTTCTTGTTTGAGGAAATGAAAAGACATTCTGTGGTTCCTTGTGGCTTGGACTTCTCAGAGTTACCATCCTTCTTTCATAGGAATGCTTCATAGTCCCTGGGCTTTTATATCACCTGGTCTTTTCTCATATTAAGGTTAGTACATATATTTTCACAGACTAAATACAGGTTCCTCATGTGCCACTAAACCAGTGATCTGGCTAAAGCATTGAATCCCAGTTGGGATGAACTTATGCTCACCTTTGTCTTTTATACTGTTACCAATCAAAGGTAGGTTTACACCATGTTATATCCATTAGCATATTTCAGATGCAAGTAACCAAAAACTCTCATGTAATTAGCTTAACCAATAAAGGGATTTATTATCCAACATATTGAAAAGTGACATAACAAGACATAGATGACTTCCTGTTTTATGAATTCATCAGCACAACACTACCATCCAAGAAGGCAGCATCTTTCCATCTTTCTGGTTTTGCCATCCTCGGCTTGGTGGCTACCTCATAGTCTCTGAATGGCCATGACAATTTCAGACAGAACATTTTGAAAACAATGAACTTGCAGAAGAAAAGCTTAACTCTGCCACTTTTTTTTTCTTTTTCCTTCAAGAGCCAGGAAACATTTCCCAGAAGTCTCCAGTGGACCTCCCTTCAAATTTCATTATTCAGAATTGGAAACACATCTTCTACATCTATCACTGGTAAGGCAAATGGTATTGCCAGGAATGACAGAGAAATTAAGATTTACCCCTGAATTACATGAGACAGGAGTGGAAATCCAAACAAAAATCAGGTAGTTTCCAGTAATAAAATAAGGCAGAATAGCTACTAGGTGAACATCCAACGAACACGGCCCACCGCAATTAGCTTCAGCCATTTTCAGAAATTCACATTCATGTACTTGCATCTACTAGGGAACATTGGACTGTTTCCTCTGATTTACTATCAGCTTGGTCATAATCAGTAATAGAGATCCGGGATTTCCAGTCAAGATGGCATTATCCTTTGGGTCCTTCACTGTGGTTCAAACATAAAGTAATGGTAGATGAACATAAAGTATAAAAATAAAAAAGACTCATTAATGCCCCCAAACAGGAAAACCATTTGTATGAAACAGAAGTGGGAGAAAAACGATTAATGACAATATGGAAGACTAAATATCTAAAAGCATTCCTCCTAAAAAGCACCTAGAAATACTAGATGAAATATAATATTCTCTGAAATAAATAGCTGAGCTCAAAGAATATAAGAAAATTCCCTCTAGGGCAAAGTGTAAAGGGAGGTTAAAATTAGATCAGTGAACATACGAGGGGATATTACTGCAGCCCAGAATGATGAAGGTTTGCCAATTTTATTAAACACTTTTATTAATCTCAAGGCTTGGGATTTAATATCCAGGAGATTAGGTCTTGGACCCTTGTAAGTTGAAAAGTAGGAACTTAGAAACCCACATAAAATCTATACCCTCCTTTAAGATAAAATGATAGACAAGAAAAAATATTCCCACTGGCATAGGGAAATTACAAAGAAAGTTGTTTTGGCCTGGGTTCTGAATGAAAATAAAGTTCTCCCTTGAGAATGTGTAATCATTGCCTCTAACACATGGGTTTGCAAATTGAATCAATTCCTATGTGGTCCTGGAGCATCCAAGCAAATGAATTAACATTAAAAGAATCTGGAGACAGCCTGGGAATCTGACAAAAGCAAAATCAAACATCTTAGTGGTGATAAACCCTCAAAACAGGTTATACATGCCTCCCACTGTTTACCCTCATGGAAGATGAGGAAACAAGTCATCTCGAGCAACAGTCAGCAGATTTAAAACTGTTAGAATTATATTGCCAAGAAATTCAGGTAAGAACTACCCAATAAAAATATTAAATATGTATGATTAAGAAGAAGAATTAAAGACATGGCACTATATAAAAAAGAAGAGACAGATTTCAATAAGAACTAAGTTGGTTTTTTAGAAATTAAAAAATCATTAAAATAAAAAGTCAAGGCCAGGTGCAGTGCCTCATACCTGTAATCCCAGCACTTTGGGAGGCTGAGGTGGGTGGATCATGAGGTCAAGAGATGGAGACCATCCTAACCAACATGGTGAAACCCCATCTCTACTAAAAATGCAAAAATTTGCCAGGCGTGGTGGTGGGTGCCTGTAGTCCCAGCTACTCGGGAGGCTGAGGCAGGAGAATCGCTTGAATCTGGGAGATGGAGGCTGCAGTGAGTCGAGATCGTGCCACTGCACTCCAGCCTGGGAGACAGAGTTAGACTCCATCTCAAAAAAAAAAAAAAAAAAAAAAAAAAAGTCAATGGACAGCCACAAAGTACGTTAGACATAGCTGAAGAAAGGATTAATGGACTAGAACAATAGAACTGATCAATACATTTCCTGGAACACAGCACAGACAGAGATGGAAATATGAAAGAGAAGTTAAGTGGCATGAAGGATGCTAGATGAGTGTATCGAACGTACTCTAATCCAAGTCCTATAAGAATAGAGAAAAAGGCTGACTTGATTCAGAAAGACAGGACTTGATAGATGCAAGAAACAAAATGAACCCAGAACAGAATAAATAAAAACAAATTTAAACCTAAGAGACACTGGATTGAAACTATCGCATAGCAATCACAAAGAGAAAAGCTGAAAAACAACTAAAAAGAACAGAGAGATTACCGACAAAGGATCAACAATTACACTGAGAGAAGAGTTCATAACAATAGCATCCGGGGAATAACAGGATATCTACAAATCGTTGAGAGAAAACCAGCTGTCTATATAGTTGTCTTTAATCAGCTAAATTATCATTCAAGAATGAAGGTTAATTAATCCTATTTTCATAATAAAAAAGAGAAAGTTTTCCACCCTCAAATTCTTTCTTTAAAAACTACTTCGGGATGTCCTTCAGGAAATAGAACTCAGAAAGAAGGAAATCAATGGCACCAAAGAAATTGGTAAACTGTAGAGTTAAAACATAAAGTAACAACAAGCGTGTACAGGAGGAAGTTCATCAAAACTTTGCAAGACATTTTTAAAGAAAATTATAAAATTACATTGAAACAAAGTTTAAATTTTCTTAAATATACAGAAAGTTATATAATGTTCATGAATGGCAAGACTCATTAAAAAGTAATCATATTCAAATTTATCTATAAATTCAATGCAATTTTAGTCAACATCCTATTAACATTTTTCATGGACCTTGACAGGCTATTTCAAAAATTCATGTGAAAGACGAAAAGGCCAAGAATTATCAAATAACTTTAAGAAAAAGATCAAGTGTAGGATATATTTTGCCCTCCCAGATTTTAAAATTTACTAAAAAAACTGTCGTAAGTGAAACAATGTGATATTTTCAGAGAAAGAGATTAGAAGATAAATGGAACAAAACAGAGTAATGACAGACCCATGAATATATGGAAATATATAATAACAAGAATAGTAACTATGGCTTACATGGTTTCTGCTATGTAAGTTTTAGGCATTGTTCTAAGCACTTTACATATTTTAATTCATTTATCCTTAAAAGTGACATTAAGTTTCAGTTAAGCATAGCTGTATTGTTCATAATAGGCAAACGTATGTATATTAACATATAAGGGGATAAATAAATTGTAGTATATACATACAATTGGGTATTATTCAGCTATGAAAAACAACAAAGTACTACATGCTATAAGATAGATGAATCTCCAGGGCATTATGCTGAGTGAAAGAAGCCATAATCAAAAGGTCACACCTTATATGATTCCTTTTATATGAAATATCCAAAATAGGCAAACTATAGAGACAAAGAGCAGATGAGTGGTTGCTAGGGGCTGGGAGAGAGGGGGTGATTCCTTAAAAGATGGGGTGTTTGCATGTTCTCACTTATAAGTGGGAGCTGAACAATAAGAACACATGGATACAGGGAGGGGAACAACACACACTGGGGCCTGTTGCGGGAGGGCAGGGATGGGGAGAGTATTAGAGAAAAGAGCTAATGCGTGTTGGACTTAATACCGGAACCTGAAAAAAAAAAAAAAAGAAAGAAAGAAAGAGAAGAAAGCAAGGCAATGATTACCATAAAAAAAAGTTATGGGGTGTTCTTTTAGGATGAAAAAGTTGTGGAACTAGAGAGAGGCAGTGGTTGCACAGCATTGTGAATGCACTAAATACTGCTGAATTGTGTATTTTTAAATGGTTACTTGTTAATGTGAATTTTACACCTCAATGAAAAAATTTGCAGTCAGCAAGGATAGACAAATATTGCTCAGGAAATTAATTTATTCGTATGACAAAAAGTTGGATTTCTGTCTCGTAATACACACTAAAATAAAATACCAGGTATATTAAAGACCTACATGCAAAGCAATTCTTTAAAATTTACAGAAGGGAATATAAGAGAATACTCTTATACTCTTGAGAAGCTAGAACTTTCTATGAGAGAAAAGGCCATTAAAAAGTTAAATGACAAGCCACAAACCTGGAGGGAATATTTGCAACCAATACAACAGCCAAATGGTTATTATCTGGAATATATGAAGACCTCCTTTAACTCTATATGAAAAAACAACCCAATAGAAAAACGGGCAAATGCTATGAACAGACAACTCACAGAATAGGAACATTGGAAATGACTCATTGACATGCCCTGTTACATCTGTCAGATTGGCACACAAATGGAAGTTTGAGAACAGCTGATGTTTCACAGGATGCGGTGATACGCCCACGGGAAAACCCTGCTGATGGGATGGAGAATCACTTCAGAAACCAAGTTGGCAAGCCCTACCCCGGCTGAACACAGGCGTACAAACACAGCAGTTCCACTGCAGACACCCAACCTAGGGAACTCTCATGCTGTCTAAGCAAAAAGAGAAATAAGCATATGAGGATGTTCACTGCAACACTTTAAATAAAATTTAAAAATGTGGAGATGGTCCATCAACAGCAGGTTTTAAAACATGCAAAAGAATATGAAAATAGCAGCTGTACGAAATGAACTCTCAGATTTTGAGTGAAAAGAACAAGTTGCAAAAGGATATAGATCATGTAATGTGAGCACATAATACATTATATATGCTCACTCTAGAAAAACGATTATTTCTGGGACGAGAGGGTGAGAGAAGGAATGGGGTAGGAGAAGAATGGGCTTTAGTTATAAATTTGGAGGCCAGGAGTGGTGGCTCATGCCTGTAATCCCAGCACTTTGGGAGGCTGAGGTGGGAGAGGACCACTTGAGGCCAGGAGATGGAGACCAGCCTGGGCAACGCGGGAGACCACCATCTCTACGAAAAATACAAAAATCAGCCGGGCATGGTGGCACATGCCTGTAGTCCTAGCTACTCAGCAGGCTGAGGTGGGAAGATTGCTTGAACCTAGGAGTTCCAGCCTGCAGCCTGGATGACACAGCAACACCCTTGCTCAAAAAACAAAAAACAACAACAAAAAGATTTTGTACATTTGCTGTACATGAAGCATTTTATATTTAAAACAAAGGAAGGAAGGGAGGGAGGAAGGGAGGAAGGGAGAGAGGGAGAAGGAGAGGGAGGGAGCGGGGAGGAAGGGAGGAAGGGAAGAAGAGAGGGAGGGAGTGGGGAGGAAGGGAGGAAGGGAGGGAAGGAGGGAGGGAGACGAGAGGCCTCATTCATGGTCAGGACAGTGTTTGAAGAGCTTTGTCAGCGCAGCCTGGTTGTTGGAACGTTTCTTCTCTTCCACAGCTGCGCCGATCCCAAAATGCAGAGAGGGTGTCTCTCACAGGCCAGAGTCCCGCAGATCTCTGAGAGACTGATCTTAAGGGAGGACTCTCAGTGAGGGAGGAGGCTGCGAGAGGAAGAGAGCAGGTGCTGGAGTGACTCTGGGTCTTGGCAAAAGCCAACGAGGGAAAAATGGGAAGAGAGGCAAGGGTCAAAAGACCTAAGGAATTCCACCCTGGAGGCATCAGGTTAAAGTTAGCAAGATTCTACCCTATATGTGTCTGCACTCTGCACTCTTCCCAACCCCTGCCCCAATGCCAGTGGAGGAACACAAAGGTAAGCGCGGTGGATGACACGTCAACAACATCGTGGGGAGGAATGACTGCAATTGACTTGGCAAACTGGATAAAGCTGGAACCCAGAGGCGTCGATGGGGGACGCTATCGACAATAGTAAGCTTCTGAATGCTGCACTCTTGTAAAGAGAATCCTGAGCGTTGCATGGAACTGAAAACAAGGGGATTAACTGAAAGTCTTAAGATGAGTACATTTAAGATATCCCCAGCCTTCCACAGCCAACTAATATCCCTTCTCCTGAATTGGCAGGAGATGGTGGGGGAAAGGGGTAAGTGTGGGACAGTGGCGGTGGGGGGCCTGGGACGGCAATCAGTGCCCTGCAGAAATTGACCCAGAGAGTGTCTGAGCTCTGGGACACAGGCCCTGTCATGGGCAGTGTGAGGAGCTGCACTGAGTGTGGGGAGAAGCCCTGGAGAAATGAGCATTCTGATTAAGGAGGCCCCAGCCCTCTGCTTTCCTCACACTCTCCACTCAGCCTGGCAGTCAGGCTGAGAAACCAAGACAGAAATATAGATTTGTTTTCTTTGGAGAAACTGATTTGCCTAAGACATTTTTGGCGTTTTGAGGTTTTGACGTTAGAGATTTTGGAGATTTGAGTCCACATTTTTGCACCAATGCAGCGGCTGGTTAGTTTCAGGTGTCTGATGGCCGCTGGAGCAATGGGGAACCAAGCGCCCTCAGACTGATAATGAACTTCAGAGACAAGGCCCCTCGTGTTACAGAGGGGCCAACTGAGTCCCAGCGAAGCAAGGGGTCTGCCCAGGAGAACACTGGAAAGAAGTCAGGCTTGAGACAGCTGCATATAATCCAGGTATCTTTTCCTCTAAGATAGAAATGCTACCAAGTCTAGTTAAAAAAAATACAATGCCAGTCTATGTGGAAGGAGATTTCTGAGGCAAGTCCATTCTATTACTTTCAGGTACAAATTGTTTCCATAACTTAAACTAGGTTGTCAAAGTATGGTCTGGCCAGGGCTCTGGGGGACCTGCTTTAATGAATTAGAGAAAGTTGATTCATATCTCATATACCAAATGATTGTCAATTGCTTCTTCTTAGGTAATTGAGAATGCTTGAAAGGTAATTTAAGTGATGCTTTATACTATTAATTAGCTCTATCTAACTTTTATATGTCATTGATAGAGCAGAGGCCTCACCTGAATTACTTTGGCAATCCAAACTACTAAGGTTTTCTGGGTAAGAAAATGTTTCTGGATGTAATGTGCACTGACAGGAATCTGGTTCAGATTCAGAAAGCTTCTGACCTTCTATGGACATTCATTTAGCATTTATAGCAGATTGGCCCTACATGTATCTTGTTTAGCCACTGATTACACATTTTGATTGGAAATCTCCCTCTTCTAAGCCAGAACCCGCATATCTGAAACACCCATGTCTGAGGGCTGAGCTGATTCATTAACTAACCAGGGCTTTGGACAGTTAGTTACCTTGTTGCTTCTAGAAACCTTTGCTTTTGATGCAACATCTCTGTCAAAACAAAGATAAACAGGTATAAACTGACCTCCTAGGGAAACGTAAGCTCCCACTCATCTCTTCTTTGAGAACGCGCGCCATGTCTTTCATCCTTCTGGTGAGATGTTTAGGGAGTGCTTTTGCATAAAGAAATTCCTCATGGCTTCCTCCAGAATGGCTCTTGTCTTCATGGGGCTGGGAATCCAAGCAGGAGACCCAACACAGCACAGCAAGCCTGTATTGGAGGGCCTGGTTAGGGACCTGCGCAGACATATCTCCCACTGCTTGCATTTGATTCCGCATTTTGATTTTTCCCTTCTGTTCCTCCAAGTTCCCTTTCTTAACCTGCCCCCTTTCCTTGTTCCCAGCTGCCAAGGAGGAGGGACTCCAAGCTCACCTCCAATGGCATCAAGCGAGGCCCACGGCATTGCTGCCATGTTTGCCTGGGCCACCCTACTTTGAGAATGTGACAGGTGGCTGGTCATTGTGGACAGAGAAGAGGTATTGTTGTTTATCTTGAGGTAGTTGGGTTTTTTTGTTATTGTTGTTTTGTTTTTTTGCCATGTGGGCACCCTGTGAGGCCTCAGCTCCATAGACATAAGAGAGTAATTGCAATTTTGCAGTCAGAAGGCCTGAGTAACGGTCTCAGGGGTGCCCTCACCTCTCTGAGTCTGTCTCCTTGACGCGAACTGAGTGGGTTGGTTCTGAAAGCACTTCCAGTCCTTTAGTAGGTTGAGTAGTTTAAACGGTGAGTAAAAAGCCCAAGTTGCAATAAACTTAGAGTTTTTTTTAAAGGATATAGGTATGTTTGTCCTTGGTGAAATGTAGAAACATTTCTAGGGATCAAACTTGTACCCCAGAAGTTTCTAGCACAGATCTGCTAAAGAAACATTTAGTGAGTACCCACCATGAGCCGACCACTGCACTAGACTGGGGACACAGAAGCAACAGTCTCTGCTTCTTTGGGCCTTTTGGGCCTAGGGGACATCAAGGTGAGAGAGAAACGATCACAATCAGGTCTAAATGAGCTTGATAATTTCATTGCTCTTGAAACCGGGAAGACACAGTTTTCTTACTTTAATTATCTTGCAATAAACATATTAATATATATGTAATATATTAATGTGTGCATTATTATTAATCTGAACACACTTGAATTGTATGCTTCAGAATTAAATTATGAAGCTCAGTCTCATTAATGCAAAAGGAAAAATGGACAGGCATACTGATGGAATTACTTACCTTTTATAAATGCTGAATTGGCTTCTTGAATTAAAATAATCATATATGTCTCTTGAAAAGATATTTACACTGACAGTTTATAAATGCTAATTAAATTCTCTCCAGACCAAGCAGCCAGGTCCTTAGACTGGAGGCATTTAATTTTAGAAAAGGTGAAGTTTAAGATTAATCATTTGAAGTTCTTTTTTTTTGTTTGTTAACATTATTTGTAATGTTTTGGTAAGTACGAAAGTCTTACCAAAGAAGAGACAAAGTTGCCTTGTGCAGTGAGTATCTGTTTTATGTTTTCAAATCTGTTATTCAGAAGCTGTGATTTTGGTAAATTTGTGTTTTAAATCTTTCTGGGATTACGTACCACTGTTTTGTGCACAGTTTGATTTTGGTCTTCAAGTCTTCAAATGTTTTCATGTAATTTAGATTGGAGACACTGTTTAGAATCACATTTCTTTTCTAACAACATCTTTGTATAAAAGCCTTTTGCTGAATACTTATACTACATTGTTTTCCTTTCTAGCATTTACTTAATTTAACCTTTCTGTTCTGAAATTCTTTTTGTCTTAAATGTTTTTCATTCGGTCAGCATCCTCTGGTTTAAGTACTTTAGAAGTGGGTTATTCTTGCCAGTACTTATGGCACTTACACAGGCGGCAGTAAAGTGAACCAGGAAGATCATAGACTTTTCAATCAGACAGAGGCGAATCCCTGTTCAGTCATTCTGCGTGTCTGTTTAGTTTTCTTAACAACAGAATGGAAATAATACTACCCACTTCGTGGAGGTGTTAGGAAAATTAAATGGGATCATATGTGTAAAGTGTCTGGCATGGTGCTCAGTGCTCAGAGGAACCAAGTAAGAGAGATCACATCCTAATGTTCTTTGATTTTATAATATTTGATCCAAAATTGCTGCTAAATATCCACATTCAAATACTGTTATGATGTTTAATAAGTTTTATCAGTATGTAAAGCCACAGAACAATTAATTGCAAAAAATACATCATAAACATAATAGTAACCCTTGTGTGGTGCTTAAATAACTCCATTTACATGTCATTTTTTTTTTTTTTTGAGTCAGAATCTCTCTCTGTTGCCCAGGTTGGAGTGCAGTGGCACGATCTTGGCTCACTGCAACCTCCGCCTCGCGGGTTCAAGCGATTCTCGTGCCTCAGCCTCCAGAGTAGAGCTGGGATTCATGCGCCACCCTGCCCGGCTAATTTTTGTATTTTTAGTAGAGATGGGGTTTCACCATGTTGTCCAGGCTGTCTCGAACTCCTGACCTCAGGTGATCCACCGGCCTCGGCCTCCCAAAGTGCTGGGATTACAGGCATAAGCCACTGCTCCTGGCTAAATATCAATTTCTAATTTACAATGTTTACAATTTTTAAGGGTAGGCCCACCTCCATGCATGCCACAAAATAAGACTGTGTGCATCTGCTCGAAGCATTCTTGGAATCTAGTTTGTTCAAACGGATGTGTGCTGCAGAATGGATTTTATATTTTAAAGAGACTAATAAAAAGACCAAATGCTTTGGAAAGGAAGTGAGGCATTTTAAAAAAGAACAGCCACTATTTGTCTTGGTTTTCAGACCTCCTACTTGAAAGGGATGTGCATGTATTTGATGCCCAAACTTGAAAGCTCCCTGAACCAGGAGAATCATGTGTGAAACACATCAAGGGAGGCAGGCGGCCCAAACTCCAAACTTCATTATTTTTCTTGGAGGTGGAGAGAGCTGCTGTTCAGAAAAATTTCCAAAGTTTCTGTGATTTGATATGAATTGAAGGTCGTTCGCTAGACTGGATCATAGGAGGCACTGAAGCCTGCCTACCAGTCAACGTGGAAGCAGATGTATGCTGGCAATCCCGAAGTAAGGGAAAGAAAATTCAGGAGAAATATTCACTTGGCTTGCTTGGTGAGTTTCATTTTGCATCCCTCCAGGCTGTCTTTTTCTGATCTTCCACTAGAGGGCGCCCAGCCACCAGCTGTGCCCGTGCTCCAAGGAAGCCTCCTTTCTGATCCTGCCCTTTGGGCTCCGGGGTGGGGTCCCAGGAGAGAGTCCTGGCCAATCAGAGACTCGGGCGGATTCCAGCTTCAACCCTGAAACAGGCGACCCTCCGACTCCCTGGACAGGGTGGCCACTGTGAGAGAGCCCTCCACTTTCAGGACTGGGATTTCAGAGACCCCAGTGAGGGTTTTTCATTTATGGTGGTTTATGTCTCTCCCATTCAAAACGGTGCTGCGAGGATGGGGTTCTGGGGCTATATTTCCTGAATCCCAGCTCTCAGACCCTGCAAAGCACTTGTGTCTTTACTGAAGCAATAGACGGGAATATTTGAAACCAGAACTCCGTAAAGTCCAGAACAGGTGGCTTCCGTGATCGGGGCAAGCTCTGTGTCACAGAGCCCCCGGGCCTCCCTGCCCTGGCCAGAGTAACTCCTGCACTGGCACTCTGTGGCAGAGAGGGTTATTGTCGGCTCAAAATGCCAGTGAGCAGGTCACTGGTTCGTGGTTTGTGGGTGGCCCGCTCTCAGCGTGCACTGCAACCCCCAAGCTGAGCAGGGGGCTGTGATATGGCTGGTCCACCTAACTGGCACCGACCCCGTTCTGTTTCCTCCTAGTTCTGTCAGAGTTTGAGGATCTCATTCTGTGCAACCTGCCCCTCTGTAACTGTCTTCTGACACCTTGGAACATTTGATGAGAATAACCTGGAGCCACATTCCCATCGCACTTTAAAAGCCTTACAGTGGGCTTTTGCACACGCGATGCCCCTACAACCTTACGGCAGGGCAGGAAGAATGACCCTCACCCCTCCACGTCACAGATGAGAACAGAAACGCTCACAGCAAGTAAATCCTGCAATTAGGACTTGAACGCACATCAAATTCAGCAGGGTTGCTCATACTTCCTCAGGTCTTTGCAGCAGTAGGATTTTGGGTTTCACTTTAGAGAAAACCTTCTGAGTCCCTGACCTTCAAACACATGGGTGTGTGTTATCAGGAGATTGTGACGCTGCCTTCAGTTACTCTTCATAAAACGGCAGCCACGTGTGTTCCCTGAATGGGTTGAAGGGCCTCGTTCCTTGAGGCAGGAGGATCAACTGGAAACCTGGGGGTGGTTTCTAACCGCACTGTTTTGGAGAACAAAGCACCCAGAAATAGATGAATCGGTCCCTTTAAATACAGGAACACTTGTGAACAATTGTATGAAAGCAGGCAATTTCCAGTCCAATTAAGAGCTATTGTAGTGTCTTTGAGGAGGTGCTCCTGAAAGGTGCTATCATGGATTTAAAAATTATGTGCCGCTTGTGAGCTCATTGTTCCAGAGCCAGGCCTCTGTCCCGCGGGAAGCGTGCAGTTCTCTTGCTGGCCACAGGGTGGCGGAGTGACTTAAGCTTCGTGCCTCTTTCAGTCTCGGGACAGAAAGCTCAGCTTCAGCCAAAGTGAGCAAAATGGAGCATCTAATAGTTTGTTTAGAGTGGTGTGGACTTCACGTTTGTGAAAACTTTAAATGTCAGTGTTGGGAGGTGGTGAGGAGAGGGGATACTGGATTCTGAAGTAGAGGGGGCTTTTCCAAGGAGCACTGAGTGGCCCTTCAAATCCATCCTTAGGGCCAGGCAAGGTGGCATGTGCCTGTAGTACTAGCACCCTGGGGGGCTGAGGCGGGAGGATCACTTAAGGACAGGAGGCTGAGGCTGCAGTGAGCTGAGATCGTGCCACTGCACTCTTAAAGCAAAAGAATGACCATGATGACCTCATTAACTGGCAGATGCTGAGTAAACTCTGTCCTTTGGAGGCTCACCTTTGGGAACTGCAAAACCATTGCCACTTTCCCCATCTCTATCTGAATTTCCTTTTATAGATTGTTTGTCCTCATGTTTTTGCTCTTTTTTTCCTTATAAAAGGAGTGGTTTAAGTGTTTGTATACATTTTGGAGGAAATAATGTCTGATTCATTATTGAACCCCATATTTGGATATATGTTTCTAATATGCATGCTGTATTTAGGGTTGTGGTGAGAGAAAATATTTAAATTTGGGAATAGTTTGGACTTCCTTGGGTGTGCAGGCACTGTGCATGCACACTCACACACACACACACACAAAGACAGCACAGCTAGACCTGAAGGAGTGTGTGAGCCGTGGTTAGAGACACTGAGGACCTTATCAAGCTCCAGAGTTAGATAGAAAGGGCAGGAGCCAGGATAGATCCCACTGTTGCCCATGTAGAAGCTCTGGGCTCTCACCTCCTGCACTTCTGCCCAAACCCTTGGCACCGCTGCATAAAGACAGTAGAAGTTTAAATGGCATTAGTGAGATTAGCAGAAGGAAGTTTGAATTGCAAGGTGGGTACAGTTTTGAAGCACATCTTGGGGGATAGAAAATCCTGTAATTTTTTTTGTAGAAGTAATTAATATTCACTTTCTTAAACTTGAGATCATAGACGTGTGTGGTATGTGTGTGCCTGCATGTTGTGTGTATGACACACACACACAAAACACACACCATGAAATTGCTGATAATGCTTCAGAACAGACTGACCATCTTTAATTTTTTTCTTCCTTCAATATTTGCTTTTTCATTGACATTGATGACATTCGTTTATTAATCTTTCATAGACATTTATAGATCACCTACTGTGTGCCAGGCAATTAAGATGAAACAGAGTCATGCTGATGTTTAGAAAAAGACAGATCCCTGGGAATCCATTCTTTTTTGATAGGGAAAAAGCAGGGTTCTACGGTTGACTGAGAATGTGGCTCCGGCATAGGTGGGCTGGGTTTGAAACCAGGCCCAGGCTCTTCCTATTATTCAGCTTCCTCCTCCTAAAATATGGATAATAATATTACCCACATCAACACATTGTCGTCAGAACTAAATGAACTAACATAAAGGGCTCTCCACAGTACACACAGAAAGAAATCAAGAAACATGTAGCTCAAGGAATATATTATTCCTTTTCTTTATCCAAAGTGTTCCACAATCCTCTTCTAACAAATATCTCTCACGTGCTCATAGACCAGTTACTGTAGGGAATAAAGATGAGCTGGACAGTTGTTTCTGCTCAGGGAGCTGGCAAGAGCTGGGAGACTTGTCACTGTGGCCACTAGGGAAGGGGTAGGCAGTGACAAAGCTCAGAGATGAACCCGTTGCTCTGGGTCCATGAAGATGAGGGAGACGTGGCTGTGGCCTCTGGCTCAGATCGGGCTGCCTGGCTGGGAGTACTGTTCACCTGAGATACAGTTCCTAGGTCTTTTCAGAAACTGCAATCCCTGAAGGACAGTATGACCTTCAGAGACACAGAAGGACCCCGCTTCTGTCAGGAGGATTCGAGGGCATAGGGCAGTTGTCTTTAGAGCTGACCTGAGCCCTCGTTTGTAGGGGCTCCCTGAGCTGCGGAGCCCTGTGTCATTCTTCAGAGCCTGGTGATGAAGACAGGTCCATGCTGGTGCCTCGGGTGCAAAGGACGCCTGCCCAGGTACTATCTGCTCATTTTAGCTGAGGCTTCCTGGAGCTGTGCCTTACCCCAGGTTTTTGCCACTTGATTGATGAAGGTGTGTGGAGGGGAAACTGTATTTATTAATAGCTCCCCAAGCCTCGAGTTCCCTGGGGGAGAATGAGTGAACGCTGGACTCTCGGCAGAGGTGGAGCAGTGTCCCGGGGAGGCTCTGAAAGGCTGAGAGCCAAGACCCACTAGGGACTGATGCTGCCCTGTGCCCCGCCCCAGGACTGGTGGACCTTGTGGGCCACACGGACAGGGCCTGCGCTCTGTTCGCGGTGCCTAGCTCGTGCCCTCCACATCAGGGCACCCTGTAAGCATCTGCTGGGAGAGAGATGGAGAGAATGTGGGCGAGCGCCCACACCTCCACCCCAGGAGAGGCAGTGTGATGCCGAGGAGAGAAGGAGCAGGACCAGGAATCTGAGGCCGTTTTCTGTTCCTCTTTGTTAGCCAGGCCACCCTGAGCAGATTAGTTCACCCGTCTGGGCCTCAGTCGAGAAATCTGCAATGCAAGGAGGAAAGCCGCTGCTGCTGCCTCCCCTGCTGGGCTCTGCCAGTGTTAGCGGCTGCAGCTGGTGTGTCTGGGACCTGGCAGTGTGTGCAGAGAGCCTGCTCTGTGGGCTCAGTCCAGCACCAACCCTGTCCGGTAGCTCCCAAGTCATCCCTTTCCCGCCCCTGTCACCGAGCCTCTCCCCTCAGGTGAAGAGCAACTGGCAGTGTTGACAGGTTATCCTTCCTCACCACAGGGCCATGACGTCCCCTTTCAGGAGTGAAGTCCACATGGGTTTTGAAGTCAATGGGCTCTGACCTCGCGGGCCTTCCCCTTCCTTAGTCTCTTGTTCCCAGCGGGGCCCAGCGGCTCCCCTAGGCTGGGGTCCCTGTGGGGTGCCACACTTTCCTGACACTCTTCCTTTCACCCAAACCACAGGTTCCTTGGTTTCCGTGAGGTGGCCATCTAGCTGGCTGGGCAACATAGACAACATGGGTGGAAATGCCTCAGTGGTGTCCCTACCCCACCCCCCAAACCAAAATGCACTCCCACAGTGCCCCACGGCAGGGCCAAGAGGGCCACGACTCCTCCTGCCTCCTTGGGCTGCTCAGGGCTTTGCCCTGGCCTTGGCTGCCTGTGGTTCAGGACGGCTGGACTTCATCTGCGGGATGCACCTGTCCACTTATTTCAATGCTCTCACAGTCATAACTAGAGTCAGTCCAGATGCAGCGGAGAGAAGTTAATTCACCACTTACCGTGGGTGACTGAGGGCCCTGGGGCCTAATGTTAACACTGGGTTTCTTCTTTTTGCTGTTTCTTTGTGACACGTTCTTCCATTTTTCATCTTCTTCACATTGGTTTCTCTAGCTTCCTGCCTCTTCTGAACCTTTTATTTTTAAATCTTTCTTCTTGAAGGATTTCCTCTATCCTTCATCCTCCTTCCTGAGCATGGCGGGAGAAATAGGAGTCCAGGCCAGGGTGGGGCACGTTCATTGGTAACGGGTGAAGATTCTTGGAAATCTACACGTGGAAGAGGTGGGACCTAAGATAAAACACACGTTGCCATATGTAGCCCCACCAGGATTTTTTTCAGGTTAACCATGAAGAAGAAAATCAAATTCAACAAATATTTGCATTCCCTCTCCTCCCTCCACAGTGGCCAGCTTTGCTATGAAAACACAATTCTCTGTCCTGTCTCGCCTACATGCAGCTTTTCTGTCCTCCCTTTAAAGTGTTTTAAATGTAGTTTTTTTGACAGATAATATGTGTGCATGGCCCGGACTCGAACAGGTTCAAGGGCGCACAGGGGAGCGTGTTTCCTCCTGATCAGCTCTTTCTTGATGCAGGTGGCATGACCAAGAGCTCAGCATTGACAGGTGAGGTGGAAGGAGCTGGCCCTCCCGCATGGTGGAAGCTGGGTCACAATGGCGGCTGGGCAGGAGGAGGCATGCTGGCTGATGGTGGCAGGTTTTATGGACCGACCGTAGGCACAGAGGCTCTGGTCTTGCTTGGCAGCAGCCCGGGGCCATTGCCATGTCTCTTTTCCCAGCTTCCTCCCTGTGTCGTACCCCACTGCGGCGGGCGGTGACCTGTCCTCACTGTAGCCTGTGAGTTCTCTGCCCGTGGGTGCAGGGGTTGGATGCCAAGGAGATAGGCAGGATTTTCTCCTAAAAGTGTCTCCAACCAAGTTCTGGCACTAGTACTAAGAGGGGGCTCAGCAGGTTGAAGACAATGATTTGTTATTGTTATTGTTTAATATTCATTAAGTGCCTGTAATGTGTTGGACGACATTGAGAAAGATTCGTGGCTGGTGAAATTAAACTGAGCTCAGAACTGGCCTCGTGCCTCGAGGTCCCTGGCAGGCCAAATTCTGGTTTATTCTGTTTGCCCACAGGAATGACCTCACAAACCAGGAATGAGAAGCCCCCACCAACAAAGGCCTGTTGATAATTCTCCTGAGAAAAGGCATTGAGTCTCATCTCTTCCCCGACCTTGGGTTAAAGAGTGGACAATAATGCTGTTGCCTTCAAGAATGAGCCAGAGAGGGAAGGTGACCTGAAAAGGTGACAAAGCAATCAGCGCAAACTACATCCTTGGGCCAAATCCATGACATCAGCAAAGCTGGGCTTCAGTCCTTGCCTCCCTTTTCCCCTGGTCAGGGTGCTCCTCCCCAAGACAGGAGGCTCCTCATCCTTGTTCCCTTTCAAGACCACCTGCTGGGCAACCACCATCTACTCATTCATACTAAAGGGTAAGTGACTGATAACCAACATTATGATATTCTCAGCACATGTCAGGCATTGTGCTAGGTGTTTTTACCTCTATTATTTCACTGAATTCTCCCACAGCCCTTGATGGTAAATGCTGTCATTCGCCACATTTACTTAAAGTCATTTACTTAATAGGTAGCAGGCGCCAAGGTGCTTGGTCACGACCCTAGAGCATTATATTTACCACACCTGGGCTAGTTTAGCCTTTAACAAAGCAAAACATGGCCAGGCACGGTGGCTAACGCCTGTAATCCCAGCACTTTGGGAAGATCTGAAGTCTGGAGGATCACGTGAGCCCAGGAGTTCAAGGTCAGCCTGGGCAACATGGTGAGATCCTCATCTCTACATTAAAAAAAAAAAAAAATATATATATATATATATATATATATATATATATATATATATATATATGTATCTATATATATATAGCCGAGTGTATTCCCAGCTACTTGGGAGGTTGAAGTGGGAGGATTTCATGGGCCCAGCAGGTGGAGGCTGTAGTGAGCTGCAATGGTGCCCCTGCAAAGCACAGCAGGTTTAGGCCCTGCGTTCATTCCTGGCCAAACATTTGAATCACCTGGGGGCTTTTAAAGGCTGCTAATGCTGGAGCTCCTCCCCTGAGATTTGGATTTAACTGGTCTGGTGGGGTGGGAGAGGGGAACCAGCGTTGGTATGTTTGAAACACCAGGTGCCTCTCACGGGAACCCGGGGCTGAGAACCCTGGCTAAGGAGGAAGTCCAGTGAGGGTCCCGTGCACGCCGAGCACAGGGAAGAGGTGAGGTGAGGGATGCATCAGGAAAGATGGCCGACCAGGCTGGAGGCACGGGGTGGCAGCTGTGACTGTGCTTACTAAAGAAAGCTGGTCTTCACCCCCGGGAGGTGGTGCGTATGTGCTTCCCGATGGGAGGCCGGGTGTGGCTGGGTCAGCTGATATCCTGGAGCCCAGGGACCAATTGCCAAGGCCGCGTCCTCAGGGTGGCCTTCAGAGGGATCTATTTCAGGGAGGGACCCAGAAAGTCGGGACTGCTGTAACCCTTGCTTTTTTTCCCCCACCAGTCGTTGGCTGGTTTGACTGAAGGAGACGCTTTTGAAGGGCTCTGAGGTGCCTAGGAGGAGCCCTGGGAGCCAAGCCAGGAAGAGAGTTTTGGGGAGGCTGGGGTCGGGGAGGGCACTAGAACAAGGTACAGGAAAGACCAGGGAAAGATAATTGGAGCCCTTGGAATTGGGCTGCCAGCGACAGCCTCCGCCCATAGCGTGGAGAACGTTAAGTCCAGCTCCCTGGAGGCAGAATTCATCTCTGGGGTTACCCATCCGTAGCATGTGGCCGGTGTCTCCACTAGGACGAATCACAGCAGGGCAGGTTGGTTCTTCACCAGCGTCCTCCTTTGCATCATAAGGAGACCTTGAGGTTTGAGAGTGTGTTTGGTTCATCTTCATACCCTTTCTCCCCGCGACACTGCTTAGCAAACAGCCAGACACATAGCAGGTACCCACAAGGGGGACCAGCTGTTTGGGTTTGCATGAAGCTGAGAAGGTTCCTGGGATGTAAAACTTTCAGTACTAAAATGGGGGAATGTCTTGGGCAAACTGGGACAAGTTGGTTACCTTAGTGCCCACGGAAACCTCAGAAGCAAGAGCCCAAAATGGTGGATGGTTGGTTGGCTTCACTAGGGCCCCAAAGCTGCCATGGATAGTGTTGGCATAGCCTCTCTGGGGGCGGCTGTCACCCTAAAGGGTGTCTCTGACATGGCATAAGGACCCTGCCACAGTCATTGACCCCATCAGTTGTTTCTATTTCTTCTGATGCACAGGAAATAAATGCCCGCTGAAGGGATGTGCTCCATGTGGGTGGTGGGGGAGGGAGAAGGGGAGTGAAGTCCTAAGTCACAGAGTCTTCATGGGAAGGTTGGGAAATTCACCTCTGCTTCCAAATAAGAAGATAAAAATGTTTGGAAAACAAGAACTGGCTGCAAGAATGGGACACAAAGGGAATTGTCCAGGGCACAGCACATCATAATGGTCAAGATAATGGCTACTCTCTTTTAAACACTTGTTTTGTGCCAGGTATTGTAATAAGTGTTTTTATTTAACACATTTGTTGAAAAATAGAGAAAACCACAAAAAACCTGAAAATGTCCCGTAGTCCCACCACTATTCTGGGGTGGTGGGGTAGCAGTCTGGGGGTCATCCTTCCTGAATTTCTCCCACCTGAAGTGGGTGCTTCTATGTCTATATAGGTATGTCTTTACAAATGGAATCAGTCTATACATTTTGGTCTCTAATGGATTTTTTAAAAAATGTGTATAAACATTCTTCCTTCCAGATCATTGGATATTGATCTTCTTTATTCTTTAACTTCTGCAGAGCATGTCATATGAATGCAACATAATTTTTCCTACCCTTCCCTTATTGGTAATTTACTCAGATATTATTATTTCCATTTTGTTATTGCAACGCCTCATTAAACCTTTTTTACATATCATTATGCATGTGTACAAACGTTCTGTTGAATGCCTCCTTACAAGCGTCTGAATCAGAATTCACATTTTTAGCTTTGTAAATATTGCAAAACTGATATCCAGAAATTTATTTTTCCAACTCCTTTTCTCTACACCCATGCCTTTACTAGATGTTATCTTTTTTTCTTTTTTTTTTTTTGCTGGACCTTTCAATGAAAAGTTATATTTCGTTGTTTCAATGTGCATCTCACTAACCATCTTTTTGACGTGAGTTTGAGCATCCTTTCCTCTACTCAGTGGCCATCTGAATTTCCTCTTCTGTTCATATCTTCTGCCTAGTTTTCCTCTAAAGTACTAATAGTTTTCTTCTAAAGGTATTACAGTTCTTTTGTGTAAGAGATACACTTTGAACATTATATCCTGTTATTCTTTTTTACTTTTTCAAGTAAGGTTTTAATTTTAAAATCTTTTAAAATCTGTTAAGTCATTTCGGTTTTTTCTCCCTTCGGAAGACCTTCCTTATAATGTTACAAAACTGTTCTCAAATGCAGTCTAAAATGTTACGCTTTTTAGAAATGCTTAGTTTTTTTTTTAGTACATCACAAGACAGGTATCTAACATTTTTTTTCTTTCAGAGGGATATCCCATTTTCCCAAGACTTAAAATGCCACCTTTATCAAATTCCCACATAGACTCACATATTTTTCTACCCTCTTTCCTTTTCCATTGATCTATTTATTTATTACAGTGTCATTATTGCTTTGATTAGAGCAGCTGTTGGCTGCATTTGCCTTTTAAAAGAATGTTTCACCACCACTTGTCTTCTTGTTCAAAAATTTCTTGACAATCCTTCTGCAAAATTTTATTAAGGATTATAACATCCTTGTTAACTTCTTTGCCCATCCTTTTACCTTTAAATTAATGGTGACAGGAAAAATCTGTAGGACCTTGGATATACCAGTAAATAGAGATTGAGTGACAAAGTGAAAAAAATCTAACAAAGGAGAAACCTGTATTCCATAGGTATTGGTGAGTGGTAGTCTGGGTAGATTGTATCACAGGGGAAGTTAACACACAGAAAGCCCCCATCTTTTGCTTACCTTCTCTATTCACCTTTAGGCCTGAAAAGACTAATTTTGGAGAATATGTGTTGACTGTTCCAACTGTGAGCATGCTTCCTGCCCTCCCTCCAGGCTGCCCAGCGGTGCCACTGCTGCAAATCCAGGTGAGCTAGAGGTGCTCAGAGACAGAAGGGGCCACCTTGCATGGGAAACATGAGTTTCTAGCTGCTGAAGGTGTTCAAACCTCCTGATGGGGTTTTCTTAGAGAAGATGGGGTCCCAGGGTCTGATGATCTGTGCTAACCCTGAAATTCTCTGATTCTGGGACTCAGGAATTGAATATATTAATGGGAAGGTGATATAGTTTGGCTCTCTTCCCACCCAAATCTCATCTTGAATTGTACCTCCCATAATTCCCACATGTTGTAGGTGGGACCTACTGGAAAATAATTCAATCATGGGGCGGTTTCCCCCATACTCTTCTTGTGGTAGTGAATAAGTCTCATGAGATCTGATGGTTTTATAAGGGGTTTTCCCTTTTGCTTGCCTCTCATTCTCTTTTGCCTGCCACCATGTAAGATGTGACTTTGCAACTCCCTCACCTTCTGCCATGATTTCAGGGCCTCCCCAGCCACATGGAACGGTGAGTCAATTAAACCTCTTTCCTTTATAAATTACCCAGTATTTCTTTGTATGTATGTCTTTCTTAGCAGCCTGAGAACAGACTAATACAAAAGGAATAACATATAATGCATTTAACAGCAGTAGAAGTGGAAATCATAGAAGGGGGATGGGAGTCTATCAAGTTTTCACTGGAATGCAAATCTCAACCTGGAGAGAAGGAGAGTGTGGGGAGAGCAGTGGGAGTCCTATTTTAGGAATGGATGGATAATACTTTTTAAAGGCAGAACACAGAACTGGCATGAGGCAAGATCCAGGAGTAAAGGAAGACTTCAACCATCTGGGCATCAGACGGAGTCTCGGGCTGCTAAAAACAGATAAATTCTTGTTTGGCCTTGCTGACAATTTTATGTCCAAAAGACAAGGAGAAGCAGCAAAGAGAAAAACTGGTCATTGGGACCAGAAAGAATTTATTTGGGGGTAGGAAAAGACAGAGACCCCAGAAGAAAATGGCCTTCGTCTTAGAATCTATCTAAGAAGGAAGCAAGCTGAGAATGAAGTGAGGCATGTTATTTACACTCGAGGAAAAGCAAGTCAAAACGAGGCAAGAGAGGGGGGAATAATTCTTACCTCTTGATGTCTTCAAAGCTTATATGAGTTACAAGGACAGTAGACTCTACAATGCCATTATTTATGCGTCATCAATGACCCAAAAGAAGGCAATAAGGCTCTTAAAAAACTAGCATAGCCCTGCAAAAGATGGGAGGAGGAGTGGATTAGTCAGGGTTCTCCAAAGAAACACACCAATAGGATGGACATATAAACACACATTTTAAGGAGTTGGCTCACATGATTGTGGGAGCTGACAAGTCTGAAATCCGTGGGACAGGCCTTCAGGTTGGAGATGCAGATAAGAGTTGCTGTCGCAATCTTCTGTTTGGATTCCACAGGGCAGTAGGCTGTAAACTCTGGCAGGGATTCTGTGTTGCAGTCTTGCGGAGAGTGCCTCTACATCAGGGAACCTTGTTTTTGTTCTTAAGGCCTTCAGTGGATTGGATGAGGCCCATTCACATTATGGTCGGCCATCTGCTCTTCTCAAAGTCTACTGATTTAAATGTTAATCTCATGTAAAAAATACCTTCACAGCAACATCTGGACCAGTGTTTGACCAAGCAATTGGGCACCCTTGCCTAACCAAGTCGACGCACAAAATTAATTCTCAAAAGGAGTGTGTGGCCAAGGGCAAATACAAGAACATGGTGATCATGAAAGGTGAGTCCCAGGAAGGCTGGGAAAGCTAAGAAGTGGCTGAAGAGTCTTCTAGAGAACATGGTGGGGACACTCAAAAATTAGTGTGCAGTAGATGGATGGTGGCTTAGTTTGTTTGAGCTGTTATAACAAAATACCATAGACTTGGTGGTTTATAAACAACAGAAAGCTATTTCTCACAGTTCTGGAAGTTGGAAAGTCCAAGATCAAGGCTCTGGCAAATGTGGTGTTCATAGATGGCAGTCTGGTTCATAGATGGCAGTCTTCTGGCTGTGTCCTCACGTGGTGGAAGAGGCCAGAAGCTTGCCTGAGCCTCTTTCCTCAGGACACTGATCCCACTCATGAAGGCATAGCCCTCATGACCTCATCGCTTCCCAAAGGCCCCACTTCCAAACACTGTCATGTTGGAGAATATGTTTTAACATATGAATTTTGGGAAGACACAAACATTCAGATCATAGCAGATGGGGTGTCCAGTACAGTAGGGTCAGATCACTTGTCTTTCCCCTTTATTGATGAAGGTGATGTGTCTCTAACCTGGGCTATATAAAACATAAGCATAGAAAAGAGATGTGAAGCTGAAGGCGAGAGAGCCCCCAAGCACCTTTAAATCTACAAGCGTATGGGCTGAGACCACTTGCGGCTCAGGGCACTGAAAATTCCTGGAGATGTGATCACTGAACCCCTGTCTGAAATTTTAGAACACGGAAAGCCAGAGGCGGGTCAGAGCATTGCAAACTAGCTATTTGGCTTTTCATAAAAGGAACATACTGCATGTAAGTCCCTGGTCAATTTTTAAAAGAAATTGCAAGCCAGTGGTAGCATTTAGAAATAAAGGGTTGCAGTGAGAGAGCCAGCCTGGGGTAACGGATTTAAGATGTTCTGTGCACCTGTGCCTTGTGTGCCTCATCCTAACCCTGGGCCCAGCCTTGCCTTCCTTCACCATATCATCCACACTCGCAAGTGAGCAGAGTCAGGGGGTAAGGGGTGTGCCCAGGATCCCACAGCTGGAACTAAAAGAACTCAGGTCATTAGCAGAGCTCGTGCTCTTCCTTTTACTGTACAGCAGGGGTTGTCAAACAATGGCTGTAGGCTGAATCTGGCCCACCAGCTGTTTTTATAGGTTCTATGAGCTAAGAATGGTTTTTTACATTTTTAAATGGTTAGGGGGAAAAAACACAGAAAGGAAATTCTATTTTGTGACCTGTGAAAATGATATAAAATTCAAATTTCAGTGTCCGTCAATAAAGTTTTATTGGAACACAGCCATACCCACTAGTTTATATATTGTCTGTGGCTCCTTTTGTGCTAGAATGGTAGAGTAGACACCATGACAGAGACCCTCTGATTTTCAAAGCCTAAAACATTCTATCTACCCCTTTACAGAAGAAGTTTTCTCACCCCATCTCTTTAGCCCTTGGCCAGTACTTCTCAGGCTCCTATGTTAACAGCTACCAGAAAAAGATGATGCGGACATGTCAGAACCTGGGAACCAAGGATATGAGAAACATTTTTCATATTGGCTTGGCTTGAATTAGGTAATGCCATGGAGCATGGGAAGAGGAGGGGAGACAGGACAAGGCAGGATGCTGAAAGATCCTGGAATTTCATTTGATTCCATTCAGTCTGTTAAATGGTGGGTCTGGCTTTCAGCAGGGCATTTGTGAAGACTCTCATGATATCCCTGACCTACCAGAGAAAATGTGGATTTGATGATAACAATTAGATGTGTGTGTCATGGGCCAATCAACTTGTACCCATAGGATTTGATTAATGAATTACTGGCAACCTAGGGTCTCTAGTAATGCACTGTAGGGCCATATTTTTTAGCCTGCCCTGTCTAATATTGACATCGAATGTTTATATAAAGGCACAGAGAGTATGCTTATCCACTCCAAAGTGAAATAAGGCCAAGAGCATTAGCAGTTCAAGTCAGAAGACCTGGGAGTTTCACATTAACAAGAAGATTATAAACCAAGAGCGTGAGATGATGGAAAATCAAATGCATTCCTAAGACAGAAGAGCAGTATAGTGCTGAGATCAAAAGAAATGACAGGACTTGCATTGCATTAGATAGATGTGCTGGGAGCACCGTCTCCTGTCCTAGCCTTCAAATCTTAAGATAGAACTTTGAAAGTGAGATGGCCACGGAGAAGCTTGGCCAGGGTAATTCTAAATCTGGGACTATCACATCAGAAATAGGAGAAGGCATCAGGGATGTTGGGCGTGGGGAAGAGAACTGAAATATGGCATTGTCTGGGTTGGGCTCCCCAGAAACAGACTCTGCGACAAGCATTGGGTCCAGGTGTTTTATTTGAGAAGTAAAGAGAACACGGGAAGAGGGTGGGGAAGGGAGCCAGGGCGGGGAAGCAGCTGGTAAAGGGTGTGTTATCCAGCCAGCTCCTACTGGGATTAACTGGGGCTCCACACTGTGGAGAAACTGGGAGGTGGTGTAGAGCATGTTTCTCAGTCATCCCATTCAGGGCATGAGGGACTGGGACACTTGTATGTCAACACCCATCCATCACTGACTGAGGGCTATGCCCAAGGGTCTTTCCAAGGCTTCTGAGGGAGCCCAGACACAGAGATGAGGACACTGTAGTGGGAAGGCTATATCATACGGACAGGATACTAACCATGTGCTATGGGCACCTGTCCCCAGATATCGGAAGAGCTGTTATATGGAAGTAAATCTTGGGTGAAGAGAAATGAGCCTTTTCTAACTTTGTGGCTCCATGAATTGATGGCTTCACAAGGTGATGTGAATTCCAGCAGCACAGCCTGAGGCAGATCTCGGATATGCCATGGGGGGATTCTGGCTTCAAGGGAAATGTTGAAAAGGATGGCATGCCATCCCTTTACGGGCCAAGATGCTCCCATTTTATGAATGAAATTCTTCTGGGATATAGAGGTAGTGAGTGGAAAGCTCGGTGGTGAAGGCGAGGGTCTGGAGGAGGAAGGCCACCACTGGTCATCCCCAGCCCACAAACTATACCACATACTCCATCCAACCTCAGTGGAGACCAGCCCTGGATAAGTGATGGGGGCTGCCAGCCAATTCTAGTCCAGGACTTTGATCCCCCGACTCCCAGCATTAGCATCGCTGAGCAAAATTGAAGGGCACTTAAAATAAAGCCTGGGTTCAAAAACATCCCCTTGGGCAAAAACATCAATGCGAGACATTGCGGATCCTGCTTGTTCACCAGCCCAGCAGCCCCACAGCTTCGTTGCAGAGGCCTTTAGGCTCCGTGGCTCTGTGCCCCCTTTGAGCGTTCCCTCCCAGACCCTCCGCGTGGGAGCTCAGCAGCTCACGACAGAGGCAGCTCATTATTTTGCTGCAGTTGACTTGAAATCTGAAATCAATCGGGTATCAAATATTCAGTCCTCGGTTTCATACTGTTTTTCAAAGGTGCAATAAGGTTCAGAAATGACACCACATTTCCTAATTATGAAATTCTGTCGTTGCTGTTCAGTCTAGAATGACTTGGCTGCAGGGTTTTTTTCTTTCTTTCTTTTTTTTGGGGGGGTTTAGCATACAGTACGATTATTTTAAAATTGCTTTGGAAGAATGTATTTCATCAGCAAACTACGAGCATGCTTATTACCGAAGTTTGGAGGCAATTTGAGAGGAAGGATAAATTAGCACAGACTCTGGGGGCCTCGAAGCATGCCCTCCTTCATCCTCCCTGCTCCTTCTCCCCGGAGCTCAGGAAACCTTTCACTCTTGGCGCCTCTACACTCCTGCCTGCCTCACTCACATCTACCAGTTAAGGTCATTAATGATTTGGGGATGGGGATGGGCTAATGGGGAAATTCCTGCTTCCCATGAGAACCACAGCACTGCTGAGAGGAAGGATGGAGAAGGGCAAGAAGTTAGTCCAAGAGCTCCCTACAAATCTGGAATCCTGAAAGCCAGTGTGAAGAGGAGCTGCTGTAGATAGCAGAGCCTGTGGGAAACCAAAGGCTTTGCTTGCTCAGGGACACAGATGCCTTCGAGAGAAGTGGGACTATTAAGTGAGCTGCCAACATTTAAACAGTGGTCAGATGCTGGGTGCAGTGGCTCACACCTGTAACCTCAGCACTTTGGGAGGCAGAGGTGGGGGTGACTTGAGGTCAGGAGTTTGAGACCAGCCTGGGCAACATAGTGAGACCCCATCTCTACACAAAGTTTAAAAATTAGCCAGGCATGGTGGCATAGACCTGTGGTCCCAACTACTTGAGAGGCCGAGGCAGGAGGATGGCTTGAGCCTGGGAGGTCGAGATTTCACTGAGCCATGATGGTGTCATTGTACTCCAGCCTGGGTGACAGAGTGAGATCCTGTTTCAAAAAAAAAAAAAAAAAAAAAAAAAAAAAATCATAGAAGGTGGTTTATAAACAATAGAAATTTATTTCTCACAGTTCTGGGGGCTGGCAGTCCAAGATCAAGGCACCAGCAGATTCAGTGTCTGGTGAGGGCTGCTTTCTGGTTCGCAGCAACCTCTCCCACTGTGCCATTCCATGGTAGAAGCGGTGAGGGGCCTCTCTGGGGTCTGTTTTATAAGGGCAGTAATCCCATTCATGAGGGCTCTAATCACCTCCCAAAGGGCCCACCGCCAAATACCACCACGGTGGGAATTAGGTTTCAGTGTTTGAATGCTGGAGGACATGAACATTCAGTCTTTGGCAGGAGTGAATTACTGACAACAGCATGGTGAATCTCAGAAATGCTACATTTAACACAAGAAGCCAAACAAGGCCATGCTATATGAGTCCATTGATATTACCATTCTAGAATAGGTGAAACTCATCTGCGGTAAACATATCAGAAACATGGTTGCCTCTGGTGAGGAGAAGATTTACTGGAAGAGGGCACGAGGGAACCCTGTGTGGGGATGGAAAGGTTCTGTATCCTGATCAGGGTGCTGCTCCATGGGTGTATATGTTTGTCAAAACAAATTGAACTGTATGCTTTAAAAAAGAATCATGGTGGCCGGACGCAGTGGCTCAAGCCTGTAATCCCAGCACTCTGGGAGGCCGAGGCGAATAGATCACGAGGCCAGGCGATCGAGACCATCCTGGCTAACACGGTGAAGCCCCGTCTCTACTGAAAAGACAAAAAATTAGCCAGGCATTGTGGCGGGAGCCTGTACTCCCAGCTACTTGGGAGGCTGAGGCAGGAGAATGGCGTGAACCCGGGAGGCGGAGCTTGCAGTGAGCTGAGATCCGGCCACTGCACTCCAGCCTGGGTGACAGAATGAGACTCCATCTCAAAAAAAAAAAAAAAAAAAAAAGGTATCATGGTGACTTACCACTGCCATAGATGAATGTAGACAGAAACTCATGGCCAATCGTAGCCACATGCAAGCCTGCAGGTGACTCAGCTCCATAGGATGGCACCACCTCAAGGATTTACCCTTTATCTCTGCTAAGAAACTGAGTCACTGCAGCCTCCTCTTCTTGCTTAGGGGCCTGCCCTCTTATCCTAGACACGAGCGAAATGTCTAAATACTGCTCCACTCTCAGGGGAGGCAGCCTTGTTTTCTGAGTAATATATTCAACCTAGAGCCCACACCATTCATATCTTGGCGAGAAAGTGACTGGCAGGGATTGCATTAAGTCAAGTGCTAGAGGACAGAGGCTGATGACACGTGTGTGCCTCCTGGGGCTGGTGTGAAGGGAGCTACCTCATTCGTATGAGATGGTAGTTCCTAAGGAACTTTTTCTTCTTCCTTTCTGTCTTTCCTTCCTTCCTTCTTTTTTTTTCTCGGTGGCGGAGACCTCTTCACATTGACAAATTATGAATATGCAGAAAAGATGGTAGGAGACCACTCTGCGTCTCTGAACTGAGGCCAGTTTAATTCCTAGGACTCTAGTCACTGGTACTTTTCCTGCATTTTCAGCAGCACCTGAAATAGATTTTGCTTCATATGAAATGCAAAACACTGCAGAGTAGAAAGCTCACCCCGGTCTCTGATCCAGGCGAGTGTTCTCAAGCCTGGTGTTCATATTTTTTTCTCTCTTTCTTCAAAATACTGCCTTGCTAAGCCCACAGATGGGGATCATAGGATAAGTAGATGCATAATATATTACCCAAAATATTCCACCAGGCATCTTCTCTTACAGGTCAGGAGGACTTGCAAATGGAGCCTTCTAGGTCACCGCATTTCCATCTGAAGGAAAGTCTCCCTCATAATTAAGATTATGTCAGCATTTCCATTACGGAACCCAGTGGTAAAATCCACTCTGAAGTGCAGCTTGGTTTTAAAGCTCTTGGTCTTGGAGAGAACTCTTTATCTCTCTGACAATGGATTGCCTCACTTTTTACCTTGGAAACTAGGGAAAGAAAAATGCACAGTAAGTCAGAAGTAGGGGGCTATGCTGCCCTGCGAAGCCTCCAGTGGCCCTGACTATTGGTCAAGGAGTTGGGAAGAGGAGGTGCGGGGGCCCCTGCGGTCTCCTGGATGGCAGACCAGTGAGGCAGCAGGAGCCTCTGCATCCCAGCCGGGGTTCCCCAGGCTCTCCCCTGCTGATCCTCTCTATCAGAATCACCTGGGCAGAGCCTGTTCTCAATACAGATTCTTGCCCTCCTGTGGCACCGTTTACTTGCCCCACCCAATCAGAATATCTGGGGCGGGGCCTGGGAATCTGCATTTCCTAACTACATTTCCCAGAAGATTCCTTTTCCCAGGAAACCTGAAGTTGCACGGTGTACACTTTGCTGTATTGTTGCTGGTGACCTTGGCCAAATCTCTTCACCTCATTATTATGCCTTATTTATAAAATAACAGCTAACATGTATTGAGTGCTTACCATGTGTCAAGCATGTTCCCAGGATCTCATGAATTAACTCACCTAATTCTCAAAGCAGCCCTATGAGGTGGACACTATAATTATCTACACAGAGAGGTTGAATAAGTTGCCCAAATCACACAGCTAGTAGAGCCATAGCGTGGGCTTTGAAGCCAGCGCCTGGTTCTGCCGTGCCATGCTGCCTTTTGGAGGATAATTATAGTTCTCGCTGTCCTGGGTTGTGAAGGGGCAAATGAAGTGGGAGATGTAAAGCTGCTTTGTGGCCTGCGTGGTTATTTTTATGGTATTTTTATCTTAGGTTCTCTTTATCCAGTTCCCTATTTAAGACTGTCTTGGTCCTTCCCAATCTCCTCTTTTATCCTCTCTTCCCCCTTCCTGGTCCCACGCAAATCTTTGATTTGTGAACAACTAATCTCACTGGCTAATTTACACTCAAGTGTTCATAAGTGATGATAGCCTAATGCGATTGTTTTTCTCAGATAACACCCTTTCATTTTAGCTGAAGTTTTAACTCAGCATTTCCTAATCTGTGGACACCGGGGACCCCCTTGCTATCTTCCCCCTTACCAACCCTGCGCTCCATGAGCTGTTTCTGAAAGAAGCAAACTTCGTTAACTAATTAGGAATCTATTCCATATATACATCTTTATATTTTGTAAAATGGAAGATAATCCACGGGTATTATTTCTGGGGCTTTTCTGAAATCTTGAAAACTCCAGGAGACGTCCTCCTCATTACCATCTTAATGGGTCGCCAAGTGTCTGGGGACCTCTTAGAGGAAGCCATTTTCAAAGTCTGTTGTTTGTGGTTGTGGGGGGTATGAGGTGGTGACATGAGGTGTCCTGCCCTGGCTTGGGGTCAGGCTGGTCCAGCTTTCCAGGACTTTCTTCCCTAAGGGGTTGCTGAGAGGACGGACTGCTCACGGACAGCCGCTGAGGTGCAGAACCCACCGGCGGGGGACAGGGTCACTGCCACCTGCCACCCATGAACGAAGACGTGGCTGGAAGTTGCTGTGAAAGGTGAACATATTTGCACGAGAGTCATACTGTCCTTTTCCCCTCCGTGAAACTGGTCTTGTTGTCTGTTTTATTAATTTATTTATCCTCTGTGCTCAGTATGTGCATCTGTCACGCAGCAGTGGCTGAAAAAGTGCTGGGTGCGGGATGACTTGGTGGCCTGTGGAGTGGCCTGTGTCACCTCCTCCTCTCCCCATCATCCATGCTCCTCCAGTCACACTGGCCTCCTGTGGTTCCTTGAACGCAGCAGCCACTTTCCTGCCATGGGCCTTTAGCTGGCCTCCCTTTCCTAGGGTTTTGGTACTGGAAGCCTGACATCCTAGGAAGCCCTTCAGTCCTGAGAAGGCAGAGGCAGTTGGTCACCCTGCATGTCTCCAGAACACTTTCCTCCAAGACACCAACCAGCAAACTCCACCCCATCAGGCCTTTTGCCAAGTCTTCCCTTCTCAGTGAGGCTCACTGCATCCATCCTTAACACTCCCCACCCCCTGTTTTGCTTATTTATTGTTTTAATAACGTTTGCCACCTTCTTGCGTACTTTGTTCTTTATATATTTATTGCTTATTGTTTATCTGTTGCCACTAGAATTAAGTACCATGAGGGCAGGGATATGTGTCTTTTTTGTTTCCTGATTTATCCCAAATGCCTAGGACAGTGCCTGGCATGTAGTAGATAATAAACATAGGATGGATGGATGAATGACAGTTCATATATTCTGTGCAAATTTTACTAGATATTATCGGTGGGTTGGGGGATTTAAAAAAGCATGAAATATATAGTCCCTGCCTTTACACAATGCATAATTTAGTAGCAGAAATATAGTGAGAAGAGGCAGCCAAACCTTTGCCATCTGAAAAAGATTCATGACCCACCTTGGTTGGATCTCAACAGTATTATATGCCTGATTCCACATCTCTGTCTCCAGCTCTGTGTTCAAGCTTCAGCCCCATCCACCACTGCCTACCAACTTCTCCCTCGTCCCATAGTCCAACAGAATGAACCACCAGCAGTTCCCAACACGCACTGCTTCCTGTTTCCGCTTTTTCATTGATCACACTACCACCTGGCTAGTCAAGCTAGAAATCTACTTTTTTCTCATCTCTCATATTCACCAAGTCTTATTAATTCTAGCCCCGAAATGTTTCTGAAATGCACTTTCACTCTATACCAACAACCAACCACTCCCCACCCCCTGCCCAGTCCAGGTTCTGTTCAACAGCCTCCCAAGTCTTCTGGCTTCCAGCCTGGTCCCCTCAGCTCAGGGTCCACGCAGCTGTCATTCTTTCTCTATTGAACGTCCAACGCAGGCCAAGCCTAGCGATGGATGCTAGGGATACAGCAGTGCAGAAGACAGACAAGGCTCCTATTCTCCATACTTCAGTGGGATCCACATTAATAAATTGTACACTGGCCCTCTCTGGCTTAGAACCTTCAAACCTCATCCTCATTATCATTAACCTGTTTGGGTAATGAATCTTTTTTAGAATATGATGAAAGCTAAATTTATGCGCAAAACTTTCCTTACAATGTCAGGGGAGAGTACAGTGGACTTGGAAGGCAACAGACTTCAAGAATCCTTGACTGCAAGGTCAAGTTTCCCCTTTTTGTAAAATATACACAGCCATCATGGCTGGACCTGTCATCCCCCTCCCCACTTTGCCTCTGGTCATGCCCACCTGTCCCACTCTTTGGTGTCCCAGCAACATGGGACTTCCTGAAGTTCCCCACATGGATTATCCATCCATCCAGTGACCACTAATTAAGAAATATATATATATATATATATATATATATATATATATATATGTATGTATGTATGTATGTATTTCTGAGACAGAGTCTTGCTCTGTCACCTGGGCTGGAGTACAGTGGCATGATCTCAGCTCACTGCAACCTCTGCCTCCCAGGTTCAGGTGATTTTCCTGCTTCAGCCTCCCGAGCAGCTGGGATTACAGGTGCCCGCCACTATGCCTGGCTAATTTTGTATTTTTAGTAGAGACAGGGTTTCACCATGTTGGCCAGGCTGGTCTCAAACTCCTGACCTCATGATCCACCTACCTTGCCCTCCCAAAGTGCTGGGACTACAGGCATGAGCAATCACGCCCAGCCAAGAACATAAACCTTTAGATTCTGAGTCACCAGAAGCACAGAGGCAAAAAAATAATATGACAACTGCCCATCTGGACTTTACATTCTGACTCCATAGCTTTCTCTTGCTCAGGCTGTCCCTTCTCCTGGCACCCCTGGTGTCATTTCCTTCCCTGTTAACTGACCAGTGTCCACTTTCAAGTTCAATTCGGGCATCCATCTTCCTGGAAGACTTTTCTCGATGTAACTTCCCTGTTCATGTTGGCTTTGTATTGAATTCCCTCTTTGGGTTCCCATATTTCCTTGTCAATATCTGTTTCTCTGCCCTTAATACAGTGCATTATAATTATCTGTTTATGCAGCTATTTCTTGCACTAAACTAGGAGCTTTTAAAAGACAGTTTTATTCTTGACTGTTTATCCTCAGTGCCTTACATCAATAAATATTTATTGAAAGAATGAGTAAATGAATACGAAGGATGAATAAGGCTGGAAAGGCTGGATCATGTCTCACCAAAGGACAGCCCTGAATGCTCACCTATCAGTTCTGTTCTTTCCTGCGTTGTGTCTTCGTTGGGGCAGCTATAACAAATTACAAATCGACTTGGTGGCTTAAACAGCAAGCATTTATTTCTCATGGTTCCAGAGGCTGCAAGTCTGACATCAGGGTGCCAGATGTTTGGGTGCTTGGTGAGGGCTCTCTTCCTGGTTTGCAGACAGTTATCCTCTTGGTATATCCTCACATGGCAGAGAAAGCGAGAGCGAGAGAGTGTGCTCGTGCACACTCTGGTCTCTTTATCCCCTTATAAGGATACCAATTCAATTGTTGGGGCTCTATTCTCATGACCTCATCTAAACCTAACTACTTCCCAAAGGCTCTATCTCCAAATACCATTGCATTGAGGATCAGGGCTTCAACACACAAATCTCAAACATTCGGTCCATGGAAGAGCTTTTGGAAGTGTTGGGCAAAGGATGACAGGGTAAAGTGAGTCTTTGTGACCACAAATCTGGCAATGGCTTCCAGGACAGGTTGGAGGGTGGGAGAGGACCTCTGCCCATGGCGGGTTATAAGCATGAGTTTCACCAGCATAATGAGAGGCATGTGGGGAGGGTGGGAAGGACTGGTGGAAAGACCTGGGCCCCAGCCCTGCCACCGTGGAGCTGTTCGATATTTAGTGGGCACTTCCCTTTCCTGGCCTTAGTTTTTTGACCTGTTAAATGAGGAGCTGTATTAGATATATTCTGGGACCCTGTTTTATATTTTTATGTCCTTCCTGCTTGATATTGCTTCTGTGCTGCAGGCCTGAATCTGCAGTTTCTTTAAGAGCCAGAGATTTAGCGGGCTGGTGCTAGAAATGGCCCCTGGAGGCCACCATAGCACCTCGTGCCTTGCTTAATTTGGATGCCTGGATAGATAACTCCAACTTGGATGGCATCCGAGGGTATTTCAGGGTTGATAGGGATCTCAGATGTCACCAGGGCTTTGAATGCCACATAATTAGGCCCCAAGCGGCAGCTGGCTACATCTCCAGCCCCTTTGTCCCATGTCGACGTGGCTCCAGTTCCCTCATTTTCTCTTGGTTTCAGAAGCGGCTGCTGCCTGTGATCTTGCTGTGGGGGATCAGTCACTTATCAGAGCTGGACAAGGCTCCCCTTAGAAGGAACCTGTGAGGGTGGGTGGGGCCCGCGTGTGTCCACTCCTGCCCCTCACACTGGCTACTGCTTTACACCAGACCTCAAATCCCCAAAGGAGGGCAGAATGGGAGGGAAATGGTGTCTCCCACGGTGCACCACGACCCCACACCCACACATGGGGGCCTCTGGGCTGTCATCCCAGCGCCTCACCGTGACTTTGACAGGCAGCTGTTTCCTCTTCCCTCGAGAAATGAAGGACTTGGGCCACAGAGGGGTTGAGCAACTGCCCCAAATCTTTGAGCCAGGCTCTTTACCGCTGGGGTCTGTGCGCGCTGTAACCACCCAGGTGTAGAGAACTAACACCTTGAGGCCACAGTTCGCCCGCCCTGGGACTTTTTATTACTGCAGAAGAAGGAAGGAAACTTGGAATCCAAGAAGTGGGTGTGAGTTCTGGCTCTACCAGTTCCTGTGTGACCTTGCTAATTACTTTACACCTCTTTCATTTGCCTTATCTGTTGCTAAGCTAAACTCGATTGGCCTGAGGATGCCTGCATACCTTGAATCCTTATGTAAAGAACTGCAACCTAACTTAGTACAGGAACTTACTGAAAAAAGCCTAACAGGAGTGTATTTAGGAGCCGAGCTTCAGTCCATCACAGGTGGGCAACTCATCAGGCCATGTTCAAATAAGGCCAACGCCGAGCCCTCACCAACGGTGGTCTCTGTACCTCCCATGGATGCTGCCCGCCCACCCTGCCGAGCCAAGCTCTCTGAACTGCTTCTGGTTCCGAGGTCTGCATCACTGGCGAATCTTTCTTTGCTCAATTAAACTCTGTTAAATTTAATTTATCTAAAGATTGTCTTTTAACACTGTAAAATGGGGTGGGGGCTTCACCTACTGTACGGACTCGTGAGGAAGAACTGGGATACTATACATGCTAATTCTCCTGACTCTGATCTCCGGTGGTGATTTGTGGAGGGCGGGAAGGCAGATGGTCAGCAGGTCTCCCCTTGACTGTCGGAACTGCACTTGCATCCTGGGGGCTATCCTGTCCCCCAGGCCCATGCGTGACCCCTCAGAGCGGTCTTCACAGCAAGGGGTGACAGGAACCCAAGGGAAATGCGACTCCAGGCTTCCCAGAAAGTACAAGGCCACTGTAGGAGGAAGAGGGGAGGGTGTCCCCAGGGCACCCTTTGGCCCTGCCTTTGGGAGTACTCTAGTGTTACAGGAACTGGGGCTGCAAGGCCTCAGGGTTTCAGGGCAGGGGATGGTGAGAGTGGTGGGAGGCATGCTGGAAGACAGTGGCCTTGGGACTGAAGCCCAGCCCTGGCACTGGCTGGCCGTGATAACGTGGGCAATGTGCTGGCCTTCTCTGCACCCGAGTCTGCATCTCTGACTTTCTCAGTGTACCCTACAGGCTGTTATACAGATTTAAAAGCAGGGGAAGAGAAGCTCAAGGGTGCATAAAAATACTGAGGTCATGAAGTGTTTTAAAAAATGAGGTTGCTGGTTCAACATGAATTTCTTTTTCTGATTTGTGAATTTATTGATACGAGAAGTCTTACAAAGTACAGACATAAATTGTATTTTGGTCTAATTGAATGAGTAACTTTTGTTTCAAAGACTAACAGCGCTTGGAATTTTGCTAAAAAAAAAAAAAAAAAAATCTAGGCTATTTGATCACTGTCGATAAGGAATCCTTTTTATTCTTTTTTCCTAGTGTCCATTGCAGGAGGACCTTGGTAGAGATCATGGCCAAAGCAGCCGGGAAAAACAAAACCTTCCTTGTCTCTTACTGCTATTTTGAACATGCCCACAGAAAGTACTTTTACCTGTTGACTCTTACTCCCCAACAAGGACAAACACCTTCTCTCCCACACGCCTTTTGCTTTCCATTTTCAATATTTATTCTCTCCAAGATGCCCTTTTCTGGAAACCAAAATGAGTATTTACTTGATTATAAATAATGACACAGTACATGGTCTGGGGCTAACACAGCACACCAATTCAGACTTGATGTTTCCTTATTATTTATGGTGCTATCAGCACAGCTTCTCAGTTCAATCCTGGTCTTAAATCAGGGATCCCATCACAGAACCTAATGTGAGAGAAAATCAGATGTACCAGGAGCCTCCTTTATTTTTCCTCCCTGGCTTGTCAAGCAGTCAGAAAATGGAGACTCGACATTAAAAGGTATGTGCTGAATAACTGTGTCTGGTTGCTAATGATACTGTGATGTGGCAAAACAGCAGCTACTGCTGAGGCTCCTCTGAGCAGATCTGTATTCTAGAGGAGTCAGACCCAACTCCTTTGTCTAATAAGACATTTAGCATTTAGAACGTACAGCCAGAGCACCTGAAGGCATTTACATTTTATTGGAGTCTTATGGGAAATACAAAAGGGTCAGGGAATTAGGAGAGTCGTATGAGCTTTGAGGTTGACTCAGTTGTTAAAATTCACTGGGGACATTGCTCAGAGTACCTGGATGTGGTATGACTCTGGCCCCTGACGAGGTGCGTCTGGGTCAGGTGGGTGTTCTCTCATTGAACACACACAACTACTGAGTGCCAACTACAGACCAGGCATTGGGCTGCATTCTGGAGTCAGATGGCAGGAGTCACAACCCCTTGGTCCCTGCCTTAATGAAGCCTATATCCTCTCAAGAGACATGGGCAAACAAATAATTGCAGTTTCTTGGTAGAGCTTCTTCAAGGCTCCCTTCGAGGGAAACTGGATGGCTTTGGGGGTTATTTGGACTGTGGACTTCGGAGTGTTAGTTCTGAGACATGTTCCTGAGTCCTCCCTTCTAACCTCTACCTCTTAGGAAGTAGTGGTAACCCCAAGTTTCCAAGAGAGTGACTTTCAAGGGTCTCCTTTGTTCATTTCCTTGCAATAATTAACTAAAGGGCCAGGAAAGCTATTTCAGTGAAAGAAAGAGGGCATTAGGTGAGATCCTGGATAAGGTCTTATGATGCAAAGATAGGTATCTCCCCCTGGCCCCCTACAACCAGCAGGGAGGCAGCATGGTACAATGGAAATGCCCTGTACCTTTTCCTGTCTGCCACTTGCCAGGCATGGGATCGGCAACATGCTGGTAAACTGGTTCTCAGAGGGGGATACGAAAGCCCTGATTTGTAATGTTTTCCAATTTCCATGGCGTAAATACTCCCATCATGGCCAATTTAAAACTGTCAATGGCTTAAAAACTAGCTTGGAAAATTCCTGAAAATTTAATAGGCTCTGGTGAGCCGCAGAAGCTGGCTTCAGCGCACCATTGCCTGGGACCCAGTTTCTCCATTTCCCCAGAGGTAACCATTTCTGACCTGACGTCTCCAGGGCTGTGGTAAATATGGGGGTGAAGTCGGTCTTTTGACTGTCACAGTGGTGGCGCACAGGAGGGTCTCAGTAAACCTTGGTTCCCTGAACTCTTCTCCACTCCAGGAACAGCAAAGTGGTGTATGTATCACCACTCACTCATTTATTCATTAATTCATTCAACATTTATTGAGCACCTAGTAGTTTCCAGCTAAGTAGACTCAGACATGAGCCTTGCCTAAGACCCCTCTACAGATCAGTTGAGGAGACAGGGTAATAGATCAGAGCCATGGCTGGGAGCTCAATCTTTAGTGCTATGAACTAGCTGTGTAGAGGTCATCCTAGAAACAAAAAGAAGGGGCAAAGAGGAGTGGGAAATCAAGGAAGGCTTCCTGGAGGAAGGGACATATATTGAGTTCTGAAGAGTGCGGTGGTTGAAGAGGGGGAGAAAGTTACATTAAACTAGGGTAGACTTGTGATTTTTTTTCATTACTGCTCCCCTAAGGAGCCTTTTTAGACATCTTTTTCCCTAATCATTTCCTCCCTGCCCACCATGAAAATTTTAAAATATGCTGCATACTTATGTACTGCATGTATGTTTGTGCTTTTTTACACAAAAATGTAAGATTTGTTACTCCCCCAGAACCAAGGGGGCACTATTGCCCCTTGTTGAGGATGTATGCTGTAGGCAAACAATCCCAAGGGGGCAGAAACCACAACTCTTCTTGCTAGCCATTAAACACATAACAAGCCGTTGATAATTCTTTGCAAGATAAATGAATACATAAACAAATGTCACTGCCAGTAGAATAAGTAGTTCAAGAAGCGGGATAGGGAATAAAATTGCACAGGGTGAATGAGGAAACACAGCACTTTGTTCCCATTTACAAATAAGGAAACAGAGACTCGGTAAATATTAGGGTCAGAGGCGTAAGTTGGGTCTGGTTGGCAGGTCCTGAGCAGCCAGGCTGAGATGTCACATCCCAGGCACTATACGAGATTCTTAATCCCCCAGCTCACAAGGAGGCGCAAGTATCATGTGACTTTCAGGTCTCTTTGTTGCTCCCCCTGAACGATGTGCCAAGAGGGTCTGTGTTCCTCAAGGCGGAGATGAACAACCACTGGCTAACTCATTACGCTCCAAAGTTTGAATGAAAGAGCTCCAATTACCAAGCTCTCTGCCTTTGGCACTTGAGAATCCATCTCAATTTCCCCCTTTCTTTCTGAAGCGACAGTGATTAAGGATTCATTCTGCACATAAAACAAGTGATCAATGGCTTCTGGCAGTTGCCATTGTCTCTCTCTCCCCCCATCAGTAGACAATGTATCTTGGGGAGCTGCCGGGGCTTGAGAAAAATGAGTTTGCCAGACACAGTTCTATTTTGATTTAGATCACAAATAGCTCAGCTCAGTTTTTACATTGATAACACGGAGATGGGTTCCATTTCCTGAGCTGTGTAATCCGAGTAAGTCCATCCCTGTTGAGGGAGAGAGGGAGAGAGGAAGAGAGGAAGAGAGACGGATCTTTTTGTGTGAGTTGTAATACACTGGACCCGGATTTTTATGTCAGGCTGACTCACAAGGCACCGCAGTCTAACTGGCATGGCCCCTTTCTTGGAACCTTTGAGATAGGTGGGGTCTGGTCTCTGTGGGGTCACCAAGTCTGGGGCTGTGGTTCTTCCTTTGCTCACCCAAACCAGTCCTCACTGGAGGTCAGTGCAAGGCACCTGCCCTGGAGGGGAGGGGTAGAGAAACTGTTGGCCTGTGGTTGTAACATCCAAGGGGCTTGGCGTGGGGCGGGGGCAGGTAAGTCAGAAAGAGCAAGTTGGTGAAAAAGGAGACGAACCTCTATTATCTTTCTTTTTTCTCTCTCTTTCTTTTTTTCACTTTTTTTTTTTTTTTTTTTTTGAGGTGGAGTCTTGCTCTGTCACCCTGGCTGGAATGCAGTGGAGCAATCTCAGCTCACTGCCATCTCCACCTCCCAGGTTCAAGCAATTTTCCTGCCTCAGCCTCCCAGGTAGCTGGGCCTACAGGCATGCACCACCACACCGGGCTAATTTTGGTATTTTCAGTAGAGATGTGGTTTCACTGTGTTGGCCAGGCTCAAGAGAGCCACCCACCTTGTCCTCCCAAAGTGCTGGGATTACAGGCATGAGCCACTGCACCTGGCCAAACTTCCATTCTCTTTCGTGGGAGATATTTTAGATAAATAGACAGATATGTGAAAGTAAGTAATTCAGAACCTAAGCTGTTGGAACTCTAAATAAATTTGAGCCTTACAGGAATAATTTTGGGCCTGAGGCACGTGACAGGCAGCTGTAAGTTAGGCAGCTGTAATCTTTGTTTTTTTCTCATTATGGATTAAGCTTTCCTCCTTACCTGTGTTGTTTTGTATTAATTAAAATGGTAAATGGCTGAAGGATGCCAGGGAAGACCCCTTTCCTCTTACTGTTGACTTTCATTCTAGATTAACTTCCCTCCTACCTTTCTCATACAAGACTTCACGGCTATCATGTTATCTTAAAAGGGAATGTTAAATACAGTCTTTTAAGTTGAAAAAGAAAAACCAGCTATAAAGAAAACCTATAGGGAAAAGAAAACAGACTATAACCAACTAATTTGTTGTAATTCTCGAACCAGCCTTGTATTGAAAATGTAATCCTGTTAAATTTCTTTGTTTTCTGCCTATATAAGCAAGAACTTAACTTTTAACTTCAGAGCACTGACCCCATTTCTCTGGAGTCTTTCTCTCCTGGATGGCCATTCCCAGCTATTTGCTTAAATGCACTCTTAAAAACTGGATTCCAACCCGTTTGATTATTTCAGGCTGGCATACTGATTGATACATAGATATCATCCTTTCAAGAGGAAGGATGGCTGCTTGAGGAGAGGAGAGTCAACCTCCCACCCTACTCCCTCCCAAAATTACCTCCCTCTGTCTCCTTTCTCCTGAAGGGGAATAAATACTGAATTTGAACCCAAGGAACCAGGTTTAGGAGCAGGAGCCAGTCACAGGAACAAACGGTTTTTCTGTGGGATCAGTGCCTATCATCCAGAAATATACAACCCTGAACACCCTAGTCCCGAATGTTGAAATCCTGAGAGATCAAAATCTCTACAATCGAAACCCCTAACATCTAAAATCCTAAAAATCACAACCCTGACAGATTAAAACCCTGCATGTGAAATCCTGAAACCTGAATTCTGGGGAAGGCGTTCGTGTCCTCTCAGTTATAAGCAGGATAGTTGCATCATGTTGGAGGCATCATGTTAGGTGGGACTATTACCTTGTTACTGTCTTCATTTGGAAGTATGGTTTAAGGAAATGCATACGGTGCCAAATTGACAAGGGGTAGATTTGTGGACTTAATTTTAGGTGTCGACTTGACTGGATTAAGGAATACCTCAAAAGCTGGTAAAGCATTATTTGGGGAGTGTCTGTGAGGGTGTTCCCAGGGGACATTAGTGTGTGAGTCTGCTGGACTAGGTGGGGAATATCTGTCTTCATTGTTGATGGGCACCACCCAATCAGCTAGGAACTCAGAGAAAATACAGAAGGGAAATTGGTCTTTCTGTAAGATCTGGCACAGAGTTTCCTTCTGCTGTTTTGAGCATCAGAAATTTGACTCCACTAAAGTGAATTATCACAATGTTGACTTTATGTGTAAATCTTGGTTGTGTACGTTAGAAGTGTTGAAACTTCTTCAGTAAATGAAGAGATATCCTTTCTTTACATCTGCATTTGTGAAAAAGAAAATTTCTCAAGATCTCAGCTCTTTGGACCATTGCATATGTGGTGGTGACCCACCGTGTTTGATCCGTCTCGTCAAAGGACTTAGATTGCCTGTCATGGAATTTCAGATGACTGCAGTTATAAAGCTGGGTGCACACAATTACCAACTATACCGATGTATGCTTATACATTTTTCTTTTTGTCCTACTTTATGAATACGGGTTGTCGGCTCATAACCCCTATACCCATGTGATGGTTGCTAATACACCTGAATGTGTATGCTTGCAAAAATATGTGTGTTGTCGTTTTTTATCTTACTGTGTAAAGTGGCCTATGAAGTGTTCTGTCATGTTTCTATTTATTTCTCAAATAAATCCTCCTTTAAAAATGCAAATAGATGTCTTTTAAGTAATTTCTTAAAAATTATTTTTCCGGAATTATATTTTCAGGATTTTGATCTTTCAGGATTTTAACATTCAGAATTATGGTGTTCAGAATTGTGTCTTTTGGGGATGTGGCCCAAACCCCTATCCTTATGCCAGCACCTTATGCCACACAGTTTTAATTATGCAGCTTTGTTGTAAGTTTTGAAATTGTGAAGTGTGAATCCTTCAACTTTGTTCTTTTTCAAAGATTTTTTGGCCCTTCTGGATCCTTTGAATTATTACGTGAATTTTAGGATCAAGTTGTCAATTTCAGCCCTACTGGGATTTTGATGGAGATTGCATTGAATCTGTAGATCAATTTGGGGGTCTTAATTTTAATGAAGAAAGTGGTCTGGAAGTGAGGCAGTATGGTATAGAAGAAAGAATGAATGGAGGCTTCAATGTCAGGTGGACAGGTGGTCGTCAGTTCACGTCTGACCTCCCAGCACTGACTGGTTTTGAGATCTTGGGCACATCGATCTTCTTCGAGCCCCAGATTCCTCATCTGTAAAACAGACCTAAGGATACTCACTCCAAAGGTGGTCTGAGAATTAAATGAGTTTGCCTATGCAGGCTGTAAGGGCAATGTCTGGCACATAACTGTAGCTACCTTCATTTCCTGAAGGCATTGAAACTCACCCAAGTAATAGGAGAAAAAAGCATCAGAGTAGAAAAATGTGAAGGCTGGAAAGGACCTCGGTGATTAAATTAATGCATGTTGAATTTTCATTGTCTGTGACCTTAATCTTTCTCTTGCCTCTAGAATACTTTTCTCCCCACAACTTTGATAAGATTCCACCTGCCTCTGATGGCCTAGTTGGAAGTAATCTCTTTTCTGAATGCACCCAGCATTTTTTCTTCTTTGACAGCATCTACTTCTGTTTGCCTGTTTTCTACAGATTTGGGTATGAGTTTTGACCTCACTTCTAAACTGTAAGCCTATAAAGGCAAGATTCAGCTGTGCCTTCGTGGACATGTTATTGTGGAGGGCTTCATAAAGCATGGCCCGTTCATGTGCCTACAACATGGGGGTGTGTGTGTGTGTGTATGTGGTCTTATTTCTCTGTACTTTTCTTCCTACCTTCTCCAAGCACACACATAACCTGCCTCGTGCTCAGTCAGGCTCTGCTAAGCAGTGAAATGTTTAAGGATACAGGTGAATTGAGTCTGAAGCCTGCAGAAGGGAGGTTTCTTCTGCCCTGAGTTTGGGTGATCACTTCAGCACCCCACCTGGCACAGCTGGGAGGCAGCCAGAGACCTCTCCAGCTGGGAGTAATCGTACTGCTTTTAATTTTGCCAGTTTGACAGATCAAAAATAGTATTCTGTCTTGATTTTTATTTCTTTCGTGACTGCCGAGGTTGAATTTTTAATGTGTTTATTAGCCGTTTGTACTTGCTTTTTGATTACCTTTTCCACCTGAAGTATTTCAGCATTTGGATTTGAACTGATAAGGGAGAGACTGGTGATGAGCAGGCAATGCAGTTCAGCAGCTCGTTTGGGGCTGATCAGTCAAGTTGGAAACTGGTTCAACGTGGGACATGCGTGCCTGTGTGTGTGCATGCGCATGTGCCTGTGTGTGATGGTTTGTGTGTGGGGTGTGAATGTGTGGGTTCATAGGTTGAGACACAGCCTGGGAGACTTGGACAGTTACCACTGACCTCATTCTGTGCCACTGTATATCATGATAGTACTTTTTTTTTTTGCCATGTGCTCCCCATGAAATGCAAATTTTAGCAGCATAGGCGTCTACATAAGCCCACAGCTGAGATCTGTTTCTGTTAATTCTTTCATTCAAGCTCCCTTGCTGACTTCAAATGTCGGCATCTCTTTCAAAACATCTCTCATGTGTGGACAAGCTTCTGATCACTTCCCTTGGAAAAATAGAATTGAACATTACACGTCCCTGCTGGGGTGAGATACTGCTTTTTTGTATCTGTTGCCTGTTGCCAGTTAATTACCTAAATGTTTGATGAAGACTAGAAGTAGGGCTGGGGCTAGAGGCTGGAAGGGAATCCATGCGCTCACTGGCTGTGTGGAGGGCTCCTGATGCGTGGAGTGTGCAGTTGGGGCATGATGGTCAGAAGAAAGTCAAGCAAGGCCAGTGTTGAGGCCGAGCTTGAGCTGAGACAAAGAAGTCAGCACCTCATCTTTGTTCAGGACACAAGAAAGAGACTTTGTGGGTGGTTTCACAGAGCAGGAAATGTTGAGACTGATGGTAGGTGGCCAAGGGATGAACATGCTGTAGGTGTTGGGGACAGACTGGACCAACCTGGTGCCACCCAAGGGCCTGTCCTGTGGGAAGTAGCAGGTGATTGAGAAGACTAGGGCATGGAATGTGGATGTTAGAGGTGAACATTGAGGGTGAAAAACTGGCCGTGGGTACCCAAAGGAGGTGGTGGACTTTATTCTATAAGAGATGGGAACATGAAGGTGAGAGGCTCAGTCAGAGCATCAGGGACAGAATTAGCTGCCCATGTCAACTGATGAGCTGTGGGCTGAGTGACAGGACCAGACAGGGCTGACTTTGGCTTCTGGTTAGGGAGCCTAGGTGGGTGGCATTGCCAAGAGTTTGATATACACACAGGGATGTAAGTAATGAGTTCAGGGTGGATCATACTGAAATGGAGGAATCCATGGAACATCTGAGAAGGTGGGAGTTTGGGAGAAAGATGTGGGCTCAAGATAAAGGTAAAGGTAAAGGTTTGCCAGTCATCAGCCTTTGGTGGTAGTTAAATGTACAGTTGTATGCCACGTTGCCTGGAGAGAATGGTGCGTGTGAAAAGATCAAGTCCCAGTGAGCACCAGGACTCATGGGTGGAGCAAGGAGAACTAATGAGGGTAAGTTCACACCAGGGTATTGTCCTGGAAGCATGAGGAGGAAGGCTTTCCCAGGAGGAAGACACTGGTGATACTGTCAAATGCCACAAAGAGATGAAAGCTAAGGCAGAATTGGCCATGTAGCATTCGACTAAGGGTGTAGGCTTTGGGTTGAGATGAACCAGGCTTCAGATCCTGATTCCAGCACTTAGTATCTCTGGAGTCTTGGAGATGTCATTGAACCTGAGCCTCATTTTTTGCATCTATAAATTAGATGATAACAGAAGTAAATTCATAGGGTTTGTGACGATTACCTGATATATTGAAGGTGAGGTATATGGCACAGATCCTGGCACACTGTGAGCAGGAAAGAAGTGTCACTACTATAGTTATGAGAGGTAAAAATGGTAACAATATCTACTTACAAAACTTCAGCAATAATTACCTTAAAAATGCACTGAAGTCATGTCCTTTGTCCAGTCCCAGATGGGTGGGGGTAAGAACTTCTGCCAGTGAAAAGACATGAGCTGGGATCAGACCAGAGGAGTATGGTGTGGGCTTGTGAGAGGCCTGGAGTGTGGAGTGAGTCTGGACTGAGTCTGGAGTCTGCTTCCTAAGGGCAGAAGTATTAGACTCTAGCCAATGCAGGTGGGACCCTTGTCCATGGGGTCTGATCTGAGAGGGCTGGCATACTTGGAGACTAATGTGATAGTATTAGATGGAAGTCCAGATTATTTTTTAGTGAAGATCTGAAAAATAAATCTAGATAAGTATGGGTTAAAAGGATCAGGAGAGTGAGGCTTTTAGGAAAGGAATGAACCTCAGCTCCAGTCCCATTACCCTCAGGGACTAGTTGGGCAGTGTGGGCTGAAATGCTGGGAGCTTGCTTTATGAGGGAGGAGCTGCAGCCCAGTAACCTTCTGGGAGTTCAGGGGCTGGTTCCACACTGCACAGGCATGGAGAGTGGAGACTGTTCGCAGACCCTGCTAGCTCATGGGCAGGACTCTGTGTAGTCCCAGATCTGGCTCTCATTGGCCCATGACCCAAGTCTGGAGACTTGAGCCTGCAGGTGACAGGGCACACTATGGGCATCTGGGGATCTTTATATAAGGACTGATTGGTGTTAAGAAAATGCCTAGACTGGGACTTTAAGTCAGGACGGTGTTCGAAATCACACTTTAAAAGAACCCCTTGTCTTCAAATACATTGCAATGATAGATGAAATGTTTTGGAAAGAATTCAGACGTATCCACATTCAACAACAAGATAAACACCTTTGTGGGCTAGAAACAAATCAGTGGTAGATGGTGATTGAGGCCATGGACTTGCTGAGCTCCAGGATTTTGGAATAGGCATAAGTGTGGCTGTTGTGGGAAGACAGGGATCAGAAGCTCTAGATTCATGACTGGGGCCTGAACCTAGGGTCATTGCGTGAAACTGGGGGTTGCGGCAGGTGCTTATGCCCATCCCTTCAAAAGAGGCTGGAATAAACCTCAGCCAGTGCTTGGAGCTGCAGCATGTTATAGAGCTAAATGGCTGGGTGGAAGGAAGGAGCAGATGAAGCCACACTAAGGACTTCAACTAGCCACCTGCTGGCTCAGTGATCAGATGTGTGACGTTTCCAAGATCACCCTGGACCAAGAAAACACTGCTATCAGACCTGGCCCTGGGCTAGGTGTCCTAAAGAAGAAACTGAACAACTCCCACATAGGGAGTGGTGAAAAGGAGAGAGAGGGGCTAGAGGGAAACAGAAAATACTCACTGCAGATGAACTTGCTAATGAAAGTTCCAAAGCACACGAAGAAAATGAATGCTAAGAAAGACAGCAACAAGCTCAAAAATCGGAATTCACTCCCATTGAAATGGGAATAATAAAACAATCTGAAAATGACTTTAAAATGAGTGTGTTTAATATCCTTAAAGATGTAAAAAAGGAATAACACCTAAAAAGATTAAGAAATTGTGAAACAAAAACAAGCAGATAGAAATCAAGAACAGATGCATATGCAAATGAACCAATTAGACACTGGAAATGAAAATATCAAGTAATAGTGATTAAAACATGTTCAGAAGACAAGATCAACTCTAGGCTAGATATGCCCAAGAGAAAATCAGTAAATTGGGGGAGGATACTGGAGAGTTTACCCCAAATGTTACACAAAGGTAGATGAAAATATGAAAGAAAATCTAAGAAACATGGAGGACAGATGGAGGGATTCCAACACAGGTCTAACAGGACTTCCAGAAATGAAACATTGAGAGAATGGAAAAAAAGCAGTTTTCAAAAAGATGAAAGCTAAGAAGATCCTGACATTTTGAAAAGACCAAGCCCTCAGATTAGGAGAACTAAATGCTAAACAGGAATAAGCCTAGCCCAGTGTCTGGCAAATAGTAGCTGCTGAATAAATATTAGTCCCCTTTTCTTCCCTTCTTTCTTCTTTCTAGAAATAATTACTGAATATCTGGTATGAACTTGACCCTGTCCTGGGCTTTGGCATAAATATGATAAATTCCCCCACCCCGACAAACAGCTGAGAGTTGGATCAGGAAGAAAGACATATAAACAAGTGCATGTAACAAAGTTATAGGGTCTGTGGCAGAAATCTGTATAGAATCCAGAAGGTATGAAAAAGAAGGAAAGGTATATGTGTGTGCATGAAGCTTCCTAGAGCAAGCAGTGCCTCAATAGTTTTGTGAAGGGGGATGAGTGAAGGTGAGTGGCAGTATGGGCAAGAGCACAGAGGCCCATGCCCCTGTGTTTGGAGAAACTGGTCAGCTCACTGTATTAGAGTGTAGGGTTTGAGGAGTGAGCATCTATCTTACCTTTTGTCATCCCACATATTGTGAACTCCTCAAGATAGTCTGGCTCTGTGGGGGCCCATACTTTCCCAGAGTACTTCCTGCAGGGTCCATGAACAGCTGACCTTTAAAAAATATTTTGCTGACTCACTTGCATAGCCATAGATCTATCTTAGTGGATGTGTTTTATACCTAGCCTTCTGGAGAACAGAGACTAAATGCCTCCCAAGGATGCTGTGTTGCTCCTGCTCAGGCACAACTTTAAACCCAAATCCCTTAGCTAAAGAAGCACTTCCATTTATTAAATAGGGAATCCTTTCCCCATTTCTTATTTATGTCAGGTTTGTCAAAGATCAGATGGTTGTAGATGTGTGGTATTATTTCTCAGGGCTCTGTTCTGTTCCATTGGTCTATATCTCTGTTTTGGTACCAGTACCATGCTGTTTTGGTTACTGTAGCCTTGTAGTATAGTTTCAAGTCAGGTAGCGTGATGCCTCCAGCTTTTTCTTTTGGCTTAGGTGCTGGGGAGGATGTGGAGAAATAGGAACACTTTTACCCTGCTGGTGGGACTGTAAACTAGTTCAACCATTGTGGAAGACAGTGTGGTGATTCCTCAAGGATCTAGAACTAGAAATACCATGTGACCCAGCCATTTGATTACTGGGTATATACCCAAAGGATTATAAATCATGCTGCTATAAAGACACATGCACACATATGTTGATTGCAGCACTATTCACAATAGCAAAGACTTGGAACCAACCCAAATGTCCATCAATGACAGACTGGATAAGAAACTGTGGCACATATACACCATGGAATACTATGCAGCCATAAAAAAGGATGAGTTCATGTCCTTTGTAGGGACATGGATGCAGCTGGAAACCATCATTCTCAGAAAACTATCACAAGGACAGAAAACCAAACACCGCATGTTCTCACTCACAGGTGGGAATTGAACAATGAGAACACTTGGACACAGGAAGGGGAACATCACACACTGGGGCCTGTTGTGGGGTGTGGGGAGCGGGGAGGGATAGCATTAGGAGATATACCTAATGTACGTGATGAGTTAATGGGTGCAGCACACCAACATGGCACAAGTATACATATGTAACAAACCTGCAGGTTGTGCACATGTACCCTGGAACTTAAAGTATAAAAAAAAAAAAAAAACAAAACACCAAAAACAAAAAAACACTTCCATAGACCCCAGGGAGGTGGGGAATGCCTTGGAAAGAGGCTGAGCTGCCCGAGCGAGCGAGTGCTGCGCTGATTCGCTGGGGAAGAGCTTCACAGCGTCTCTGTTCTTTCATCTGTCATGGAGGAATGACAACGCCTGCCACTTATGTGTTTCACAGACATGTTGTTATCAGGAACATTGGCAACGCTTTGATATATGGAGATGAAAGATGCTGGATTAATTCAAAGCTTTATTTGTTGTTTTTTTACTATTATTAATAGTTAAATTGCCGAACACATTTTTGACAGTCTTGTCAGAAGCTCTTCGATATGTTCTCTTCCCCGGAAGAGTAAACATTGCCTTTAGAGGCTCGACTACTATTTTTTTTTTCTTTCTTGGCAGTAAAAAATGACTTCAAATCACAGTATTTAGGAAGATGATATTTTTGATGTACTCTAGCCTCTTTCAAGCTCTTATTCTACTCCTCACTCCTGTGTAAAAAATGAAAGGGCAGAGAAAAATTCAGATATTAGCCTTGCCTTGGCCTCCAGAGCTGCCTCAGGGCCCGTGTGAGTAGGCGGACATAGGAGGGATGGTGAGGTGGGGTGGTCACCCAGAAACACAGCTGGGCTGGGTATTTCATTTCCTTGCATGCATTCGAAGGGTCTATACAAGGTTCTGGTCTAAATGTCCTGGTATTGCTGTCTCCTGTGTCACCGTGAGCACAGATTTGCCTTCTTTCCTAAACGATGAGCTTGGGAGCCTGGATTTTGTGCTACCATCTCTGTCCTCTGGGTAGAAAATAATTACTTCAAAGCTAGCAAAATTTACACTTCAGATTCCTTCATCTCAGCTCTCGAGGCCTGAGGAAAGGAAATTAGCAAAAGTATGATGTTTTAACCGCAATCTGTTAAGACCAACTCTCTTTGCGATCCAGCTTCTCCTCCTTCATACTTCTCTCTGTGTCTGGGTGGCGTGAAGCACCCACAGACATTTGTTGGTGTTCTACGAAAGGAAAGTTGATTGGAAATATGCCGTTTTTTTTTTCATTTCCCTGAGATGGAGTCTCGCTCTGTTGCCCAGGTGGGAGTACAGCAGCGTGATCTCAGCTCACTGGAACCTCTGCCTCCCAGGTTCAAGTGATTCTCCTCCCTTAGCCTCCCGGGTAGTTGGGACTACAGGTGTCCGCCACCATGCCCGGCTAATTTTTGAATTTTTAGTAGAGATTGGGATTCACCACAGTTGGCCAGGCTGGTCTTGAACTCCGGACCTCATGATCCACCTGCCTCGGCCTCCCAAAGTGCTGGGATTACAGGCGTGAGCCACCACACCTGGCCAGCAGTATGCCTATGTGACTGTACTTTGGAAAGATGATTTGGAACATAACAATAAAACAAGTTGGAAGTTACAGATTCCTGATATGGACCTATACAAAGAGCACCTTCTTTTGTCATCTTTATTTATAAAAGAACTGGGAGAAAATTCAGATGAAGATTAATAGACTGTGAAATGAAAGCAATAAAATGAATGATTAAATCAATAAAATTCTTCACTTCCTGATGTCAGATTGTAACAAAAATTTCAGATTCCATTAAAGCAGCAGTTCTATAAGAAAGAGGTACATTTTTGAAGAAATATTGAATAGGGCTTTTGGATTGTTTGCTAATCCAATTAATGGTGTGGAGTGAGTCATATGAATGCTTTGGAAAAAGATTTAATTTTTTTGCTGATTTGATGTGAAATACTGACATCAACCAAGATGATAAAACTCATATATCACTACAACAAGGACATTGATGGTAAAATAGTGAATAAAGTCATCAATTAAAAAGGCATTTGATTAGCTTTTCCAGAGAAAACTTGAAAGGCACCAAGATTTTATAGGTTATATATATATAAAAAAACTGGCTTTCCCAAATGTTACAGCAATCTTAAAAGTTTATGAGACCTTATCAATTGAGCAGTGAAGCAGGAAAAAAACTCACTTATCTAAACTTTCAATAAAAAGAAATAGATGTGCAGATGGTAAGTAAGCATATGAAAAGATGTTCAACATCATTATTATTAGGGAAATACAAACTGAAACTCCAACCTATTACAATGGCTAAAATACAACCAATCTGCCAATATCAAGTGCTGACAGAGCAACTAGAACTCTTATGTTCCTAGTGAGAATGCAAAAGGTTACAGCCCCTTTGGGAAATTCTTTGGCAGTTTCCTATCATGTTAAACATATGCTTACCATAAGGCCCCACAATCCCACTCTAGGTATTTACCCTAAAGAAAGGAAACTTATATTGACAATGGAACCTATATTTGAATACTTATAGTAGCCTTATTCATAATCACCAAAATTTGGAAACAATACAGATGTTTTTCAATCAGTAGATGAATGAACAAATTGTGGTACATGTGGTATATCATGTAATGGAACAGAATGCTACTTAGCAGTGAAAAGAGACATGACTCACACGACATAAATGAATCTTAAATGCATTTTGCTGAATGAAAGAAACCAAGCCCACATCTTGGTTTCTAAATGTCACTCTCCAATAAAAGGAATTGGATTCCTTAAGTAGTAGATTCCAGGGCTGGAGTAGGGAAAAGACAAGATGATCCTAGAACATCTTTTGATGCTAGAAAATAATGAAGTGCAAGAAAGACAGAAAGGAAGCAAGGAAGGAAGGAAGGAAAGAGGGAAGAAAGAAAGGGAGCATGTGAAAAGGGCGGAAGAACCAATCTGAAAAAACTTTCAATGGCCAAAACTAGAAGAATTTGAGCAACAAAGTAAAATAAGATAGTATTGGATTATAACCCAAAGAATAAAATAAATGTTCATGAATTCAGACTCATATGAAAAGTCACCGAAAAATGAATGTAGAAGAAACAACTCTTCCATATCAGAAGAATCTACTTAATAAAATGTAGAGGAATGAGAGAGATGGAAAATCACCATTAAAACCACAGTGTTACTATAATAATAATTGCTATGAACAAGCTCTACAAATGGATAATAAAATTAGTAGATGAATGTCTCTCCTGAAAATATGTATTAAATACAAAGGGAGAAATAATAACTTTACAAGGGAGAAATCTAGCAGTTGCTACCTTGACCAAGTAATCAAAGTTAGCATCAATAGCAGCAAGACATAGTGGCATATGTCCCCCCATTATGTGATATATATACAGAGGGTATCTCATCTCTGTGGAATTCTTTCCAATAATGCATAAGCCCAATTTAATCATGAGAAAATACTAGAAAGCTCAAATTAGGGGACATTCTGCAAAGCATCTGACCAGTAGTACTGTTTAAAAGGGTCGAGATCATGAAAGATGAGGAAAGGATAAGGAATGTCATAATTCAGAGATGACTAAGGAGACACAACAACCAAATCCAATGTTCTTTGGATCCTGTAACAGAAGGAACATTAATGGAAAAACTAGTAAAATCCAAATAAAGCCTATAATCCAGTTTATAGTTTTGTAGCAATGCTAATTACTTCCTTTTGATGATTGTACTATAGCTACATAAGATGCTAACATTAGAGGAAGCTGGGTGAACTCTTCATATTATTTTTGGAAATCTGTAAATATAACATTATCTTAAAAGTTTTAAAATTTTCAGTTAACCATACCAGAGGAAAGACTGAATTATCTTTCTAATTTGTAGATAGAAAGCATTATATATAGTTGCTACATGAAGAGATAATGAAAGAGTATGCAGTCAAAAAGGTAGGAAAAATAATATTATAGAGATGTGTAAAGAAGTTAAGTCAGAAAAACTTTTTTTTCTGGATTTTGTGATGCTTTGTATTTGACAACTTCTTATATTTGTAATTCTTGGTGGATTTCCTTATTTTACATAAATATTTGTGTTTGTACTTTGTATTTTTAATCATGTGTTAATAAAATTATGTTTTGAGCCCCTGAGCCTGGATTGGTCAGGAGATTGGCCCAAAGCCAGACCCTGAGGGAGTATCTGTTAAACATGTTGGCTTCCTGTCCCATTCTTTCCATCTCTGCTGGCCTGGTGGCTATGAAAAGACAGTTTTCTGCAAAGGTTTGGCCCTGTTCTCTGCATAATTGTGATGCCACCAATCTCCACTGATAGTTTTAACATGGTCATGGTGTCTTTAAAAGACACAGTGGTAAAGTCCTTAGCATCTTGTTTACTCTCAAACTCTGCTCCTAAATTTCTGGCTTTCTGTCCAGTGGTCCCAACTTACATCCCATTCTGCATTTTATCTTCCACTTTGATTGAGCTTTATTATTTGGGGCCTCCGGTGATGAGGAATATATTTGCATTTACTCTTTTTTTTTAGATTAGTATTTTCTGTTCTAAAAATAAATATTCCTTATTTAATAAGTTGAAAAAATGAAAATTTTTCATTTTTTCAAAAAGAAACCAAGAAAAAGAAACCAAGAAAACAGTTCCATTTATAATAGCATAAAAAAAGGAATAAATTTAATCAGAGAGGTAAAAGATCTATATGCTGAAAACTGTGAAACATTGACAAAAGAAATGGAAGAAGATACAACTAAATGGAAAGACATATTGTGCTCATAGATTGGAAGAATTAATATCATTAAAATGACCATACTACCCAAAGCTACCTATAGATCCAGTGCAATGCCTATTAAAATTTCAATGACAGTTTTCACAGAAATAAAAAAAAACCTGAAATTCACACAAAAGACCTGAATTAGCCAAAGCAATCCTGAGCAAAAAGAACAAAGCTGGAGGGATCACATTACCTAATTTCAAAACCTAACACAAAGCCATAGTCATCAAAACAGCATGGTACTGGCACAAAAACAGAGATACAGAATAATGGAACAGAACCGAGAGCCCAAAGATAAATCAACATGTTTCTAGCCAACTGATCTTTGATAAAGGTGCCAAGAAAACACAATGGGGAAAGAATGGTCTCTTTAATAAGCGGTTTTGTGAAAACTGGATATCCACATGCAGAACAATAAAAGTGGACCCTTATTTCACTTCATATACAAAAATCAACTGGAACTGTAAGACTACTAGAAGAAAACCTAGGGGAGAAGTTTCTTGACAATGGTTGGCAAATATTTTTTGGAACTGACCCCAAAAGCACATGCAACAAAAGAAAATTAGACAAACGGCATTGCATCAAACTAAAAAGCTTCTGCACAGCAAAGGAAACAATCAATAGAGTGAAGAGACAACCTACGGAATGGGGGAAGATATTTGCAAGCCATATATCTGATGAGGGGTTAATATCCAGAATAGAAGAGACTCAAACAACCTAGTAACAAGAAAAAAATACCTGATTTAAAAATGAACAAAGTACCTGAAAGGACATTTCTCAAAAGAAGACATACAAATGGCCAACATATATATTATTTAAAAAATGGTCAGCACTACTAATCATCAGAGAAACACAATTAAAACCACAATGAGATGTCACCTCACAACTGTTAGGATGATTATTATCAATATGACAAGAGATAACAAGTGTTGGTGAAAATGTGGAGAGAAGAAAATCCTTGTACACAATTGGTAGGAGTGTAAATTAGTGGAGACATTATGGGAAACAATATGAAGGATTCTCAAAAAATTAAAAATAGAACTTCCATATGATCCAGCAATCCCACTTCTGGGTACACAAATAAAGGAAATGAAATTGTATGTCACAGAGCTATCTGCACTCCCATGTCTATTACAGTACTATTCACAATAGCCAAGATATGGAATCAATCTAAGTGCTCATCAACAGATGAATGGGTAAGGAAAATGTCTGTATATTAAATACATAATGGAATACTGTTCCTTAGAAGGAAATCTTTTCATTTGTGATGTGGATAAAACTGAAGAACATTATGCTAACAGAAATAAGCCAGGCACAAAAAGACTGCATAATCTGACTTGAATGTTGAATTTAAAAACGTTGAACTCGTAGAGGCAGAGAGCAGAATGGTGGTTACCAGAAGCTGGAGTGGGTAAAAGAAGGACTGGGGAGATGTTGGTCCAAGGATACAAAATTTCAGTTAGATGGGAAGGTTAAGTTCAGGAGATCCATGGTACAACATAGTGAAGCAGGTATGAACAATGTATTGTATAGTACTTGAAAATTATTGTACAGTAATTGAAAATTATTAAGAAAGTAGATTTTAAATGTTCTCACCACAAAAATAACAGTGAGGTAATGGATATATTAATTAGCTAGATTTAACCATTCCACAGTGTGTACGTATATCAAAACGTCATGTTGTACAGTATAAGTATATGCAATTTTTGTTAATTAAAAATAAATTAATTAAAAAGATAATTCTCTCCAAGATATTCTACCTATATTAGCCATTGTAAATATTTTAGTATAGCTCCCTCCTGTCTTTGTCATGTGCATGGGGACATGAGTGTGTATATTTTAAAATACAATTGTGACAATGCTATATGTACAACTTTGTTTCCTGCTAGCAGCACAATGTAAATATTTTCCCACAGTGTTTTATGCAGTCTTTATATATATATATATATATTTTATTTTAATATGTGTACTTCATAAATATGTCAATTACTGCATATGCTTACTGCACATTCCCCTGTTGAATAAGTAACATGGTTTACTGAGCCCTTTCTTAATTGTTGAATGGAGTGAAAAACTTGATTCGTGAAACTTTTGTGTGTATGTGAATGTGTGACTTTTAAGAGATGCAATAAGGAATGCAACCAGAAAACTTCAAACAGGTGTAAGCAATTTAGATAAGAGCAGCGTCTCTACTGGGTTCTTAGAGTAGACCCTTAGAGCCTGTAAGAAGTAGGGAGACAATAGTGATAGAAAGACAAGTTTTGGTCTTAGGAAGGGTCTGGAGTTCAGCCTTTTGGTTGAGCTAAATAGTTTTCTACTTCTAGAATGAGTGCCTAAGAAGATGCTTATTAAGTACCAGGAGAAATGAAAATGTCTGTAAGCCACTAAAGCCCAAGGAAAGACAAGAATGAGACATTGCAGCAGAGAAGAAATGCAATCCATAATAATGGAGAAAACAGCATGTGTGGAGACTTCCAATGAAGACAGACACTAGCAGCGTAATTAAATCAAATCCTTGGACAGCTGAGAGACAGGGTTGTTAATGTGCTGAAGCCCACTCGGCAGCAGAGGAGGCTGAAGATGCATTAGAGATTAGAGTCTTGGCTTCTGATGCCTGTGGAAGCCACACTGATCCTGTGGCCCAGTATCTCAAAGAGAATAATTGTGCTAATTAATAACATGAGCAATATGGAGGGCCCTGACTCTGTAGATTTGCCTAGGGTGATGGAATGCAGATGGTCATTTATTTATTTGGAAAAACCAACAAATTTTACCAAGGGAGGAGATTATTCCATTAATACAATTTTGACCCCTGATAAAAGGTGTAGTTTGCCTCCTAAACAATCCACATACTTAGAAGGATATTGGTAACTTTCAGAAGTCCAGTAATGCTTGGCATGGAAAGAACAATGGGAACTTGAGACACATCAGCCTGGCAGCTCTGCAAAAGCCAGTGTTGTGCCTAGAAGCAAGCTGGTATTGGAGATAGTCAACAATCTATCAGAGGAATCCTAGGGATTACAGAGGCTGCCACTCAGCTCAGAGAAAGAGCTTTGTATCAGAAGCCACAGTTGTTGCCATCCATGCCTTCTTGGTGGCCACAATTTCCCACAGATGTTTCCAAACAAAGCAAAAATGCTCTTCTACATGCGTCAACAAACCCTGCCAAGTCAAGAGAGCCAGGATTCTCTCAGGGGTCTGCTCAGCTGCTCAATGGATAAGAGAAAATAAAAGAGGGGAAATTGTTCTTTTGCTGGCTGCAGAATGGAGTAAACTGAGGTGATTCTCTGACAGTGTCGGTATCTAACAGGTTGGGAGTTGTGTCTGAGCCAAACTTAGAGGAGATGTCATTGCCCTTTCAAATGTAACGTTTTTGTTTTTTGTTTTCTCCCCCTAATGGAGGCAAAAATCATTTTGTGGATTTCTTTCCAATAAGGCAATAGTTTTCAGAAGTGAAAGGTAATAAATCCCAGTGACAAAAAACAGTTTTGGATTCTGTTTCCTTCCACTCACAGGATGATGTCCCATACTTTGGCATAACATTTAAGGCTCTTTGTAATCATGCATTTCTGCCCCATTTTCCTGCCTTACGCCTCAGCTACCCTTGTGGTTTCTAGACCATGTTAGGCTCTTTTCCAGCCTTCTGGGTATGAAATGTCAATAAAGTAGATGTTTTCTCTGGCATATGTACCTTCCTCTGGTGATCTGTACGATGCAACTTGACATTCATCCCCCCCATTGCGAAGTTGTATCTCAGGAAAGGCTTCAAAAGGAAACAAACAATGCACTCACATTTCTTCTTTATTCTTCTTCTGGAGGCCATTAATGAAGTCACCAATAGGAACAATAGAGCTACCATTCACAGAAGAATCGGCAGAGTGTAGACCTGTCAGCACCCCTAATTTCAAAGAGATGAGAAAGGGGAGGAGTTACCAGAATTCAAACCCAGAAGAAGAGAGTCATGCATAAAAGTTCACCTGTGGGAAGTTGGGTGCAGCTGACCAAATTAATATTCAAGAATCTCTCTCTCTTCCCTTCCTCTGATCTCCTGCTGGAGCTCTCCCTTAACCATACCCAAGCAGAAGCCAGAGGGCATGAGAGTCTTGTTGTTGAGACCCAAATGGACCAGCCCAGGGGCAGAGAGCAGGGCAGGGTAGAGAAAGGAGAAGAGTGGATCTGGAGGAGAAAATAGAAAATATTCAGCACAGTCCACCCCTTTGCCCTGTAGAATCCATTCTTGTCCTTTGTCTATGTAAAAGTTCACATTCTTCAAACAGCAAATACCAAAAAGCTATATATTTGGTTTTCCTTATATGGGAAGTATAACCTACTAGCCACTAGTCATATTCTTTATATAAGGTAGAAGGAGGCAGGGGGAGAACTTAAATAATTAAGTAACATAGCAAATATAGTCCTTACTTCTGTAACTAGCCTTGAGGCCCAGGTTGATAATCACAGCTATTTTCTTTCACCACCAGATCTATGCTTCCTTTACCCTCATAGGTTAGGTGGGATTCTTTACTTAATTTCTGTATTGCTGAGTATACTGAAAGCTCAATTTCTGAAAGATTAGAAGCCATAATGGTTTTGATTTTATTGCCTTCCATTGATCAAGTCAACTGGACAAAAGAATACTTATAAGCATTCCAGTGAGTATTTGAATTTCAAGCCTAGTCCTTATTTATATTGGGGATCAGCAATCCATTTCCGCTTGGTAATTGGAGTCATGCACATGCATACCAGCCAGTAGAATGACTCCTTTACATTCCTTTTTAATCAATGGTATGAGAAGCCCAAAATGGTGAGAGGGCAACCTCGGCTTCCAATGATTGGAACAATGACTTCCAAACCCACGAAGCCCAAGGCCATGGGGATGGAAAGCAAATGTCTTGTGAGTGAGTTATTCGGAATAATAATCAGAGGAACCACTCTCAACACCACTACCACTTTCTTGAACCCAAGCATTTGGCTATGGGAAAGATGAAACCTAATAGAGGCTGCTGTTTCAAGATATATTTTGTATCCTGTTAGCGCACAACCTAACCTCACAGGGACTTTCTTCAGTTGATTCTGCCACTAAATCTTCAGCAGGCTATTGTGTTGTTCCATAAAAACAATTACCATCCGAGGATAGTAAGATGAATTAATTCCCCTGTATGAGCCTAGGTCTGACCCTCCTTTGTTGTAAAATGTGTCCCCTGGTTGAAGCAACATTAAATGAGATAACACAGTCTTGGATAGGATATTCTGTAAGTCTGTGAATAGTGACTTTAGCACAAGCAGTTTGGATAGGAATGACAAATATATATGTGAAATGTATGCCTGGTCCTGTAATGACAAAGCACTGCTCACTCTGTGATCAGAGGGATCTAATTTAATCTTGGGCTATTTCTCCTTTTAAAGTGACTTTTTCTTAACCTTGGTGTGTGGAGAGATTTCAAGGAGTTCATGAACTTAGACAGGAAAAAATTATATCTCCATTTTCACTAATACCTTACTGAAAACAATTTCCTCCCTCCCTTTCTCTCTCTCTCTCTCTCTCTCTCTCTCTCACTCACTCACTCTGACCCTCTTTCTCTTTCTCTCTTCCTCTTTCCTCAGAGTTTTACTCTTGTCGCCCAGGCTAGAGTGCAGTGGTGCAATCTTGGGTCACTGCAACCTCCACCTCCCGGGTTCAAGTGATTCTCCTACCTCCACCACGCCTGGCTAATTTTTTGTCTTTTTAGGAGAGACGAGGTTTCGCCATGTTGGCCAAGCTGCTCTCGAACTCCTGACCTCAAGTGATCCACCCGCCTCAGCCTCCCAAAGTTCTGGGATTACAGGCATGAGCCACCACGCCTAGCCACAGTTCTCTAAATTATGAAGGTAGTCCACAAACCACAGTAGTGCTGTAATACCTGTGACTTTGTCATAATAGAAATCACACAGTATTTAATAACACAGTTCTTTGTGAATACCTTGAAATGTCATCCATGCATCACTACATTAAAAATACACCAGTTTTTAGGCATGTTGCTGGAAGAAACATGCAGTGTCTCTATGCGTGCTTGTGCAATGGTGCCACTAAAGGTAGATTTACTTATTCTTATTTGGGTAAGGCACATACTATATTACTTTTCAGTATTTACTGTTTACCATTGTTGATACATTTGTGAAAGTAGGTTAGCAGTTTTCAGAGTTTGCTGAAAGTTCAAAAAAGGGGATGGTTCAAATGAAAAATCTTAACTCTGTATAGGATACTTCCAAGTTTGTATTTGTCAAGTGAAAGAAGCCCCACACTGCTAAAGAGGTGATAGTAAAGCCATAGGTACTAGACAACGTGGGGCTGGTCCGTGGACAGGAGCAGAAGGAAAGGGCTGGCAATGGCACCTTTGTTAAATGGTGAGATCTGGTCTGGACTAGCTGATTTTTAGAAAGACATTCTGAAGTCTGTCTTTGAGAATTGGCAGCTTTGCCATTCCCACTCAGTCTATGGTGGGATGCAAACAGACATTTCTCATTGTAGCCAGCTCCCCACTTTTGCTCCCTGTGTGCACGCTGATGCTTTTAAAGAATTCTTATTTTGTGAGTCCCTTATGGAAACTACGAAGTCCTGCAGTATTTTGGAAAACAAAACTTTGCCTGGAGATAAAAGCATCAGACACTGCACAGATGGTGCTTCTATAATACTTGGTGATGCATCTACTTTTGGTATATAGAGAAAATGGAAGCTTCTTACGTTGGTGTCACTCATTCTCTTTCACACAGCCATGCATTGACATCATGGACTCTTCCAACAATTCTGAAGTCAGTTCGACCAATAGCCAAAAGGTCATCAAGTGTATGTGAAGCAGGTCCCTGAATCATGCTGTTTTAAAAAGTTTGTCAAGAGATGGGAGCAGAGTATGAGGAGCTTTTCCATCACACTGAAGTTCTCTAACAAGAGGGCCTGATAGTCACTGCTAACAAACTAAGGGCAGAATTTTAACTCCTCTCAATAAAAAGGAAAGCCCAATAGCAACCAAATCAAACCCAAATATCCAATTAAAAAAATGGGCAAAAGACCTGAATAGACATTTCTCAAAAGAAGACATAGAAATGGCCAACAGGTATATGAAAAAATGCTCAACATCACTAATTATCAGGGAAATGCAAATCAAAGCCACAATGATATATCATCTCACTTTAGTTAGACTGGCTGTTATTAAAAAGACAACAGATAACAAGTGTTCGTGAGGATGTGGAGAAAAGGGAAACTTACACATTGTTGGTGGCAATGCAAAGTAGTACAGCCATTATGGAAAACTGTATGGGTGTTCCTTAAAAACTTAAAAATAGAAGTACCATATGACCTGGCAGTCCCACTACTGGGTATATAGCCAAAGCAAATGAAATTAGTTTGTCAAAGAGCACTCCTGTGCTTACTGCAGCACTCTTCACAGTAGCCAAAATATGGAATTCGACCTCAGTGTCCATCAATGAATTAATGAATGGATAAAGAAAATGTAGCACGTATATACAATGGAATGCTACTCAGCCATAAAAAGAATGAAATCCTGTCATTTGTGACAACATGAATGAATTTGGAGGACATTAGGCTAAGGGAAATAAGTCAGACACAGAAAAACAAATACCTCACGATCTCACTAATATGTGAAATCTAAAACAGTTGATTTATGGAAGTAGAAAGTAGAATAATGGTTATCAGAGGCTTAGAAAGGGAGGGGAGAAGGAGAGGGAGAAAGGTTGGTCTGTGAGTACAAGGCTACAGTTAGATGGGAGGACCATACTCTGGTGTTCTAGCCACAGTAGGATGACTATAGTTAACAATAATATATATTTCAAAAGAACCAGAATAGAGGATTTTGAATGTTCTCATCACAAAGAAATGATAAAGGTTTGAGGTGATGGATTTGCAAATTACCTTGATTTGATCATTACACTATATATTATATATATGTATCAAAACATCCCATTGTGCCTCATAAATATGTACAATTATGTACCAATTAAAAATAAAACTTAAAGGAAAATTCATTCTAGAACTTTCCTGAAAGAATTTTATCTATGAGCTGGCTTACCTTGCAGACATTTTTAGCCATATGAATAAGATAAATCTTTCCATTCAGGGTCTTGAAGTTACCTTTATGAATACAACAGAAAAATTAAAAACTGTCTTGCCTTAGCTGCTGATATGGAAGAAAAAAGTAGAGGCCAATGTCCTTACAAACTTTCAGTTACCGGAGGAGTCGCTTTTCCAAGATGGAGTCAAGATACAAATTTCTCCGTCAATTTCTTTGAAAAGATAAAACAGAAAACACCTGGAAACTCTTTAAAAGTCTTTCAAAATTTTTCTCTATCTTGATGGCACTAAAGTTGAATTATGGATCCATAATACATTTCTCTCTGATATAAACTATATTGAAAATGTGGACTGAGCCAAAGAGGAATGTGTTGATCTTAAGGGCAAAAAAACTGATTAACATACAAACTTACTATAATTAGGAGTTTAACTAAAACAGCCTTGGAATATTTTGGTGTTTCTTGAGACAAGCCTATCTTGATCTTGTGAAATGAGCTGTGGAAACTTATAATTCCACTTGCAACATTATATCTTTGTAAACAGGATTTTTTTTTTTTAACATTTGTAATCATTGAAACAAAAAAAAAATGACAATTGGACTGGGTCCCCTGGCTCACGCAGGTAATCCCAGAATTTTGGGAGGCCTAGGTGGGCGGATTACTTGGGTTCACGAGGTCAAGAGCAGCCTGGGCAACACGGTGAAACCTCATCTCTACAAAAAGTACAAAAATTGGTCAGACATGGTGGCAAGCGCCTGTAGTCCCAGCTACCTGGGAGGCTGAGGCATGAGAATCACTTGAACCCAGGAGGCAGAGGTTGCAGTGAACAGAGATTGTGCCACTGCACTCCAGCCTGGGTGATAGAGCCAGACCTTGTTTCTTAAATAAATAAATAGCAATTGGATATCCAACTTGACATATGTTGCCATCCAAGGATTACCCCAGAGTTTAATTTCTGTTCTTTGTTGTTGTTGTTTTTGTTGTTTTGAGACGATCTCACTCTGTCACCCAGGCTGGAGTGAATGCAGTGACACAATCATGGCTCTCTGTAGCCTCAACCTCCTGGGCTCAAGCAATCCTCCTGCCTCAGCCTCCTGAGTAGCTGGGACCACAGGCACATGCCACCATGCTTAGTTAATTTTTGTATTTTTTTGTAGAGACCAGATCTTGCTATGTTGTCCAGGCTGGCCTCAAACTCCTGGGATCAAGCAATTCACCTGCCTCAGCCTCCCAGACTGCTGGGATTACAGATGAGAGCCACTGTAGCTGGCCTGAGTTTAATGTTCTTATTCAGGCTAAATAACATTGACGTATCTCTTAGAAAATAAAATTTAATCTCAACTTCGTACATTATATTATCTTGGTTTTTAATGTGCCAATAAAGAAGCACATATACTACTATATCACAAACATATATGTGTATAAATTCCAATATGTACAGATAAATATATATGTACAAATATAAAACTGCATTTTATTTTTAAAAATTTCTTGCACGAATCTGTGTGGATATTTTTATTTTTATAGTTTTGGGGGTACAGGTAGTTTATGGTGACATGGATAAGTTCTTCAGTGGTGATTTCTGAAATTTTAGCACACTCATTACCTAAGCAGTGTACACTGTATCCAGTATGTAGTCTTTTATTCTTCAGCCTCCTCCCAACCTTCCCCACGGAGTCCGCAGAGTCCCCAAATGTCATTCTTATGCCTTTGCATATTCATAGCTTAGCTCCCACTTACAAGTGAGAACATATAATATTTGGTTTTGCATTCCTGAGTAAAACTGTATTTTTATTTTTATTTTTGAGACAGAGTCTTACTCTGTTGCCAGGCTGGAGTGCAGTGGCATGATCTCGGCTCACTGCAACCTCCGCTTTCCAGGTTCAAGCAATTCTCCTGCCTCAACCTCTTGAATAACTGGGATTACAGGTGCGTGCCACCACGCCCAGCTGATTTTTGTATTTTTTAGTAGAGACAGGGTTTCACCACGTTGGCCAGGATGGTCTCGATCTCTTGACATCTCGATCCACCCACCTCGGCCTCCCAAAGTGCTGGGATTACAGGCATGAGCCACCACACCCGGCTGTAAAACTATTTTAATGTGAATGGTTTTCTTTGTAGTCTTATGTATTTTATTTTATATATTTTAAAATATTAATCTGAAAAGGTGTTCATACACTTCACTGGATTACCAAGAAGGACCATGTGACATAACAAGGTTACAAAACCCTGTTCTAAATGTTGTACCAACCAAGGTTGTGCCCACTTAGAGGGAGCCAACCAGGGAATAAATGTGTCTCTGATTTTCCCTTCCCTATGATCCTCTGCCAAGGTTCCTATCCTTTGAACCCTCTGAAAGCAAGGGTTAAGCGTGAGTCTTGTCCTATTCACAGAAGTCCACCTTCAAGGGCAGAGAGCAGGTAGAGAAGAGGGAGTGGTGACTGTGGAAGGACCAATGAAAGACACCCCAGGCTTTCTCTTTTCTTCCCAATGCTGTGTTACTCTACTATACATTTTATTCCTCTGTACAGCAACAGTATTTTTAATGATTTCAATTCAATTTGGCTCAGTTAACATTTTTGAGCACCTACTGGAATCCATGCGTTACTTTGCTTAATACTTGCAAAGTGGACATTAGCACCTCCATTTTCTGGAGAAAATAAACTTTGTACACCAACCTTCTTTCTCATCAAATCATGCAGGAAGAAGGATAAAAGATTATGTACAATCTTTTGTACAGGTGAAATGAGTCAGTTACAACTGTTACACAGGTTTGCTAGCTATTGTTAGATGCAACAGGTTGGTGACAACTTTATGCTTGTACTGTAGTCTATCATAAAGAATGGAAGTTTAGGTTTAAATATTTGTAGTGACTGCTATAGAGCAGTAAATAACATAAGACCTGTTAATAGAAAAAATTACCAGTCTAAGATTAGCAGTTTTTCTTCTTTCTTAAGGCTCAAGGATTTTTTGTATGTCCATATCCCCTTGCGTGTACCTTTGAAAGTTATATCCACATGAAATATGCATTATTTAGGTTTTTTTTTTTTTAAAAAAAAACACCACCTCCAATAGCCTCCAAACTGTAGTCCTGCTTCTCATTTCTTCCTCTCCAATAAGTATGTACCATAGAAGGGGTGGATAGTAGAATTTAGGTGCTAGCAGCTTATTCCAAATCCTTGGAGTTCAACTGACCATTTTTTTGCTCAAAGAAATTCTGACCTGCTCCTCCATACTGAATCCTCATTTTCTCCCTTTGCTGGTCAGACTAATTTTAATTGGAAAACAGACAAAGTCCAATGGATTCAAATACCAGAAAAACTTCAATTCAAATCTTTATAGCTATGTCTTTCTTAGTTTCAGACTTATATATGGAACTGCCTACTGCATGTCACCACATGGATGGTTCACCAAAATACGATATTATAAGCACATAAAAAGATGTTCAACATCATTATTCATTAGGGAAATGCAAATTAAAAGCACAGTGAGAAACCATTGCACACCCACTAAAATGCCTAAAATGGAAAAAAACAAAAAAACAAAAAAAACAAAACCAAACAATACCAAGTGGTAGTGAAGATGCAGAGGAACTGGAACTCTCCTATGTTGCTAGTGGGAATGCAAGACGGTACAGGCACTGTGGAAAAGTTTGGAAACTTTTTAGAATGCTAAATGGATACTTTGCATACAATCTAGAAATCCCACTTCTAGGTCTTTATTCTTGAGAAATGCAAATAAATGTCCACACAAAAACTTGGATGTTCATATTAACTTTATTCATAATAGCTCAAAACTGTTAACAACCCAGATGTCCATCAACCAGTAAATGGATAAACAACTTATGGTACCTACAATGGAATATTACTCAGCAGTATAAAGGAACAAACTACTGACACAAGCAACAACAGAGATGGATCTCAAAGCATTATGGTAAGTTTTAAAAAATCACACAAAATACCACATACTATATGATTCTAATTATGCAAAATTCTGGAAAGGCAAAAGTATAAGAACAGAGATCAAATGGGTGGTTGCCAGGGTCTGGGGTAGGGAGAAGGTAGTGTCTTCATACAAAGATGAGGGAACTTTATAGGGTGATGGGAATATTCTATATCTTGACAGTGGAGGAAGTTACATGACTATGTTTATCCAACCTCATAGAACTATACATGTAAAACAGGTAAATTTACTGTATGTAAATAATACCTCAATAACTCTCCCACTTAAAAAATTCTTTTAAAGCTTAAAAAAAACAAAAGCTGCTCTTCTACTTTTTCTACCTCAAGTACTGGTTCTACCTTCCAACCAGGTCCTCAACCCTGATACCTGTATCATCATTGATTCCTTCCTCTCCCACAATACCCCAAAGAAGCAGTTACAAAGTCAAACAAATGCTTCCTCCTTTGAAACTCCCAAGTATCTCTTTGCCTCTGTGTTTCTCTTTCATCAATGCCATCCTCTCCTCCTGCCAGGGTCATTGTGACACCCTTGAGAGGACTCCCTGGTGTGGCACTGCCCTTTCCAGTGCTGCTGAGTGGATCTTTGGGAAATGAACACCTTCTCAAGGCATTCTCCTGCTTAGAACTGTTCATCACGACTCACTCATTGTTTATATGATTAAGACCACCCTTTCTTTATGATCTGACTCATGCATACTTTTTCATTTCCATTTACTGCCCCCCTCTTACCCAGTGCACTCTAATCTCCAGTATCTGTTAGTTTACATAAAGTATTTGCAGTTCCCAGCATGAGTTATACGAAAGCTCCTCACTATATTAGAAATGTCTTTACTCCACTCTTCAACTGGCCAACCCAGTCACCTTCTAGACTCTATTTAAACATGCCATCACTCTGGAAAGGCTTTTCTGGAATTTATATTTGAGCAAGACATTCCTCTGTGGGTCCCCGTGGCACTCCATGCATGCCTTAAACATAAATCTTTCCGAATAGTGTATTGTAAGGCTGAGTTTATTGATGCGGGCCCCATGTGGTTTCCACTCACTTATGCCCAGAACTCAGCATGGTTCCCGTTACACAGTTGAACTGAGTGTTCAATGGGCAAATGCTCAATAGATTTGTCCACTAAACAGAGTTCTTGAACAAACAGTATGAAGAGACTCTCCTGAAATGGGATAGTTAGGATGATGAACTGGGCCTTACTTGTAGTTACAGAATTCCCTGGCCTTGGTACCTCCTGTACCACAGACTCCCAGGCACTCCCAGCATCCTCCCTACCACCCAGCAGCACTGTTCTGCCCAACAGCCCCCAAGCCATGTCCTACATCCAGGCACATAGTGATTTTCTCTGACCTAAGTTATTTTATGGCCAATGCTCTATAAATGATAGGGTAAAACTGTTGTGTTTGTGTAAAGTTCCTTGAAGAAGATTATTAGAGAAATAATCTAACAAACAAGTTGTTCTCATAGAGAGGGAGAGGAAGGTGTTGAACAATTTGATTCTTCCCAAACATATAGCATTTTTTATGATCTGCAGCCTGACCAACGTGAATTTTCATTTGTGGCTAGCATAGAAAGGGGTCTGTTTACAGCACTGACTGCTTGTAATCAGCGCCATTAATGCTGTTAGAGATTGTGTGCTCTCAGAGAAGAGAAGCAAAGCAAAGAGCACGTGTCTGTAAGTCTTCAGGAAACGCTAGCAGGAGTACCCTGCAAGTTAACTTTCCAGCCATTTCTTCCAAAGTTAGCTCACGTCGCCCTCTTAGGCAAAAGGCTCTGACTCTTGAAGAAATGTGTGTGTAAGTAGGTGACTTTGATGCAAGGCAAGAACAGGGCTTCGTCCTGGATAAACGTTGATGGGGAAGATAAATGCTCCCTGTGTGTTCATACTTCACACCGGTGGACAGAGTGATAGTCAACCTGTTTATTTTCCAGCAGAGAGGACGTGGCTATGTGACACGTGAAGAAAGAGCCTGCATTTACCTCCCAGATATTTGACCCTGTCCTTCTGAGAGTTACTGGGCATATTTCAAATCTAAATCCACAGGAGAGCGTTTCCAGAGCACATGACCCAGCATTTAGACAGAGATGGGGAAGCAACCTGAACTGAGATGCATTAAGGAAATCCAATTCCATGACCTTCATCTGTGTCAAGCACAACATCCACGTCTCATATCATTTCTTGGTAATACAGCTTGACTGTCATTTTTCTTCCCACCATAGGAAAGTTCCTACATTAGGAGTTACTGAAGGAAGCACATGATTAATCTTGTACAGACCTATTCACCTAGGTTTGAAGGTAGTTTGTTTACAGCATTGTCATTCCCGTGAACCCTGAATCCTCCCCGGTGTGTGTTTGTTGAGCCAAGGACCTGGCTGAAAGCAATGATCGGTGCATTCAGTTTGAGAAAACACTTAGAGCTACATGGTTTCAATTTGGAAGGTTGACTTTTAAAGACAGAGTCAGTGATTGGTAAAGATGTATTTTCTTTACATAAATCTTGATGCTCTTTGTGTGTATCCGGGTTTGTGTGAGGGATTGTGTGTGCTCGTGTGGTTGGGCGAGGAATACTGCCAGGCTGAACAAGACTATGTTCCATTCTGGGGCCATGGCTTTTCAAACATTTTCTTTCTATTTGGTAGCAGAAACCCATTGTCAAAATCTCATAAGAAACCAACGTATTTAACAGATAGATTGGTAGGTCTTTTAATATCAAGATGTATTTTATAAGTTCAATACTTATACTGTACATTGAATCAATGAAACAGGGACGTGTCAAGGAACACAGAATGTGAAACTGCCAGTGACTGAAGACAGTTGCAATTTTTTATAAGCTTCAGCATCATACTTTCTTTTCTCTTCTCTTCTCTTCTCCTTTCTTTTTTCTTTTCTTTTCTTTTCTTTTGAGACAGAATCTTGCTCTGTCACCCAGGCTGGAGTGCAATGGTAGAATGATAGTTCACTGTAGCCTCGACCTCCTGGGCTCAAGGGATCCTCTCACCTTAGCCTCCCAAGTAGCTGGGACTATAGGCATGTGCCACCATGCCTGGCTAATTTTATGATTTTTTATAGAGATGAGGTCTTGCTATGTTGCCCAATCCAATCTTGAGCTCCTGGGCTTAAACAATCCTCCTGTCTTAGCCTCCCAAAGTGCTGGGATTACAGGCATGCCCTACTGTACCCAGCCTTTATTACTATTAAAAAAAAAACTTAGGTTGTACAATATCAAGAAAAGCCAGATTTCCATAGGTCATTAATTGCAAGTTGTAAGCTTTCTAACAGCTTACTTTGCAATCTCAGAATACTCTTCAGTGAAAAAAAAAAAATGCAGAGAAACTTTATTCTAAGGGCCGAATAAAAATGAAGTTATCTGGCAGCTCCAATGAACACACTGGTATTTTTCTTTATGTTGAAATTTGGGGGTATAACCCATATACATGTCAACATGCTTTACAACCATTTGATACAGAATTTTTTATTAGCAAATGAAATCTGAGGGTTCTGGCTCTGGGGAAGATGAAGTAAACACAGTTACCCTGTCTCTGCAACAAAAAGGAAGGAGAAATCCTGCGCAGAATGCACGAAGCAACTATCTGAAGACTGAAAAGTAAATGGCAGCAGGCAGACTGGGAAGGAGACTAGAATTTGAAGTTCCACCAAACTGGTGAGGAGGAAGTTTCTCTTTTCGTTTTCCCCTCATATTGTCTAGTTTAGACTCAAAGGCAGCCTCAAACCCAGAAATGCACACTGGGTGTGGAAGCAAAAATTCGAAGAGAATTCCTTTCTTTGTGGCCTAAAGAGCAGGAAAAGGTCTCCTTCAAATCTGAGAGAGTGGGAAAATTCTTTACCCCAAACCCCTGCCTCCTTCATGACCTGCCCCTAGGCAATATTCCAGCCCAGCACAGAGACAGCAGTGGTGACTGACAGGTGCCTGCAAGTCTAACAGAGGCACCCTTCGCTCTGACCAGAACACCCACGGTCCCAAGAGTGTGGGGTGACTTTCCATTCCTTTTACTCTTTCTCTGTGCTGCCACTGCTTGGCCCTGCAATCAGACACATGGTGGTAAGTTCTCGGCAGAGTGGGAAAAATGAAGCCTCAGCTTTCTGGCTGGAGGACTGGGAAGAGAAGCTCCAGAGAGCCACAAAGTGTTGGGTAGATCATGGAGAGAAGGGAGGTCAAGGGAGTGGGTCCATAAAATCGCATGTGAATTCCTGGGTTCATTTTCAAACGGTGCATGCATGAATCTGACCCTATACATTGTACCATAGGCTTTGAGAACTGAGCTACAGGGTCAGTCATCACGGAGGTCCCAGATAGGCTACTCCGGCAGACATGCAGCATAGCTCTAAGTAGCACAGCCAATGTTTGGAAATATGAACTGATATTGTACCATAGCCCACAGAAGGCAGATTAGAATTTGCAGCCGGAACCTAACCTGTTGATTGCCTACTAAAATGAACAAAAATCAACATTCTCTTTAGGATTTAAACAAGACGTAGGCTCTCATATCGCAATATTCAAAATGTCTAGGAAATAATCCAAACTTACTCAGCATTTGAAGAACCAGGAAAAATTCAACATTCAAAAGAAAAGACAATCAACAGATTCCAATCCTAAGAAGACATAGATACTGGAAAGCTCAGAGACTTCAAAGCAGCTATTAAAACCATGCTTTAAGAAATGTGGTCAAGCATTCTTGTTATTAATAAAAAGAAAATCTTGACAGAGAAATAAAAGATGTAAGAAAGAGGCTGGGCGCGGTGGCTCAAGCCTATAATCCCAGCACTTTGGGAGGCTGAGACGGGCGGATCATGAGGTCAGGAGATCGAGACCATCCTGGCTGACACGGTGAAACCCCGTCTCTACTAAAAAATACAAAAAAAACTAGCCGGGCGAGGTGGCGGGCGCCTGTAGTCCCAGATACTCGGGAGGCTGAGGCAGGAGAATGGCGTGAACCTGGGATGTGGAGCTTGCAGTGAGCCGAGATCTGGCCACTGCACTCCAGCCTGGGCGGCAGAGCGAGACTCCGTCTCAAAAAAAAAAAAAAAAAAAAAAAAAAAAGATGTAAGAAAGAACCAAATGGAAATTAAAAATGGAAAAATATAATAGCCAAAATAGAAAAAATTCACTACCTGGCCCAGTAGCAGAATAGATATGTTGGAGAAAAGAGCCAGTCAACTTGATGATAGATGAGTAGAAATAATCCAATTTGAACAACAGGGGGAAACAAAAATAAATTAAAGCCTGAGAAACTGTAGGACAATGCCAAAAAAAAAAAGGGAAAGAAAAATTGAGAGAGGGTTGGATAACATATTTGTGGATCGGTAGTGAGATTTGTAAACATGAAGTCAAACCACTGGTTAAGTGCATGGAAAATCTTTGCTTTCTTTGAGGGATTCATATGTTACTGCTTGAAGATAGTGAGAAAAAAATGTAGTTATCACTGAATATTTCCCTGTCATTCGGGAGTTAAATTTTACGGGCAGCTCCAATTGTAAGTTTGAAAGCTTCCAGCCAGCTCTTTTTTTTTTTTTTTTCCCAACTTTTATTTTAGATTCAGGAAATACATGTGCAGGTTTGTTACCTGGCTATATTGTGGGATGCTGAGGCTTGGGATATGATTGATCGTGTTACCCAGGTACTAAACATAGTACTCAATAGTTAGTTCTTTAACCCTTGCCTCCTGCCCCGCAAGTAGTCCCCAGTGTCTGCTGCTGCCATCTTTATGTCCATGAGTGTCTGATGTTTAGCTCCCACTGATAAGTGAGAACATGTTGTATTTGGTTTTCTGTTCCTGCATTAATTTGCTTAGGATAATGGCCTCCAGCTGCATCCATGTTGCTGCAAAGGACATGATTTCGTTGTTTTTTATGGCTGCGTATTCTATGGTGCATATGTACTGTATTTTCCTTATTCATTCCGTTGTTGATGGGTACCTAGGTTGATTCCATGTCTTCCCTGTTGGGAATAGTGCTGTGATGAACACACATGTGCGTGTGTCATTTTGGTGGAATGATTTGTTTTATTTTGGATATATACCCAGTAATGGGATTGTTCCAGCCAGCTCTTTCATTATTTATTTCTAGCACAAAAGGCAAGAAAAACAATAAAAAGGATGATATTTAAAAAGAATAAATAAAACGGATTCTATTAGCAGGTGATTATCTTCACAGAAAACCTTATGAAATCTAAATGAAATATTAGAGCTACTAAAGGGATTTAGCAAGGTTAATTTTATATTAGTTATAAGGCCAATATACAAAAATCAATTGTATTTCTAAATATTAGTAATGACCAACTGGAAAACAGAAATTTTTTAAAAAATCAGTCTAACTTACAGTAGCATCAAAAACACCAGGATGCTTAACAACAAATCCAGGGAAAGATGTGCAAGATCTCCACAGTGAAAATCATGAAACATTGCTGAGAACAATTACAGACAATTGAAAGTAAAAAAAGAGTTATACCATGTTAATTTTGATTTTCAAATATAGAACTAACCTTGCATTCCTTGTATGAAATCCTCTTAATCATGAAGTATTAACCTTTTCATGTAATTCTGGATTTGATTTTTAAAAAATTAATTGGAATTCTTTATGTTTATTCTTTTCTTATAAAACTCATGTTTTGATACCAGAGTTATGCTAACCTCATACAATGATTTGGGAAACTTTCAATCCTCTGTTTCAATCCTTCTACTCAAAAATGTGTGTATGATTGGTATTACTTATGCTTTAAATTTGTGATTAAAGTAATTTGAGAAAACACCTGAGACTGAACTTTTATTTTAGGAATAATTGACCAATTATTAATTTCTTCAGCCAAGAGCTACTCAGATTATCTGTATCTACTTTATATCTTTTAAGAAATTGATCTGGTGGGGTGCAGTGGCTCATGCCTGTAATCCCAACACTGGGAGGCCAAGGCAGGTGGATCACTTGAGGCCAGAAGGTTGAGACCAGCCTGGCCAACATGGCAAAACCCCATCTCTACTAAAAATACAGAAAAAAAAAAAAAAAGAAATTAGCTGGGTGTGGTGGCAGGCACCTGTAGTCCCAGCTACCCAGCTACTCAGGAGGCTGAGGTGGGAGAATTGCTTGAACCTGGGAGGCGGAGGCTGCAGTGAGCTGAGAAAGCACCACTGCACTCCAGCCTGGGCAACAGAGCAGGACTCTTTCTGAAAAATAAACGTACAAAAAACAAACAAAAACAAATTGATCTATGTCATCTGATTTGTCAACTTCATTAGCATAAAGTTTTTCATAATATTTCTTTTTATATTTTCACAGATCTAATAATTGTTTACATTTATTTGCTTTCTAGTTTGTTTATTTTCTATTTCATTGGCTTCTACTCTTTTCTTTTTTTCCATCATTTTACTTATGTTGGTTTCAAATTACTCTTTTTTACTTAGTTTCTTAAGGAGGAAGTTCACATCACTGGTTTTACGTATTTTTTCCCTCCAGATAGAAGCATTTAGAGGAACGAATTTACCTCTCAGCAGTGCTTAATCTATATCCCACAAGTTTTCAGTTCATGTGTTTTAACTATCATGTTAAAATATTTTCTAATTTTCTTCATGATTTTTTCTTTGACTTTGGGTTATTTAGAAGTGTTTGGCTTAATTTCCAAGTATGTGATGATTTTTCGTATATCTTATTACTGTTTTCTAGTTTAAGTTCATTGTGGTCAGAGACCATTCCTGTATGATTCCAGTCCTCTTAAATTTATTGAGCCATGTCTCAGCATACAATCTATTTCAGTGGATTCTTTACACATTGACTTGTGAAGAATGTGTGTTCTGCTATTGGGTGGGTGCAGTGTTCTATAATCATCAGTTAGGCTAAGTTACTTGATGTTGCTCAAATTTTTATTTTTACTGATTTTTGTCTACTTGTTTTATTGACTACTGAGAGGGCCGTGTTAAAACCTCTCACCATGACTTTCAAATGGTGTATTTTTACCCTTCAGTTCTGTCAGTTTGTGCTTCAGGTATCTTGAAGTTCTGCATATTTGGGACTGTGATGTCTTCTCCCTGAATTGATCCCTTTATCATTAAGAAGGGTATCTTTTTTATCTCTGGTTCTTGTTTTAAGGACTACTTTATTGTTTATAAAGCCACTTATGATTGGTTCTTGTTGCACAGTGTAATATTTTCCATCTTTTAATACACACAGTTTGATCTCGATTTTTCATCTAGTCAGGCATTCTCTAATAAATTATTGACATGATTGGTTTTAAGTCTACTATTTTGCTCTTGGTTTTCTATTTTCCCCATATGTTTTCCTTTTGTTATTCTCTTCTGACTTCTTTTTGATTATATGACTGTGTTTGAGTGTTCCATTTTACCTCCTCTATTGGGCTTATTATTTTTTTAACCTTTTACATGGTGGCTCTAGGGATTACAATATACTTCCCAAACCTATTACAATCTACCATGTATTAGTATCATACTATCTCACTTGTAACGTAATAAGTTTGCAATAGTATACTCCCACTTACCCCATCCCATTATTTGTGCTATTACTGTCAATTTAACCTCTGTATTACAAACTCATAATGCATTGTTATTATTTTTCAACAATTATATTTTAAACAAATTAAGAAATTAAAAGTTATTATATATTTTACCCGCATAGATACAGTGTTTTCTTTGCATATCTTTACATAGATCCTCGTTTCCATCCGGTATAATTTTCCATTAACCCAAAGATTCCCTTTAATAGCAATATAGGTCTGCTGCTGATGAATTCTCTCACTTTTATTTTTAAAATATATTTTTCTGAATATAGCATTCTAGGTTGACAGGTAGTTTTATTTTATTTATTTGTAAAAATTTTAATTTAAAATTTGTCTGGGTTCATAGTGGTAGTTTTATTCTAGCATTTTAAAGGTGTTATTCAATTGTCTTCTGATCTGCACTATTTCTGAAAGGAAGTCAACAAACATTTCTATCCTTGTTCCCTGTAGGCAATATGTGCTTTTCTTTGGCTGCTTTTAGGATTGTCTTTTTATGTTTGGTACTTTTACCTATTTGGCTGTGATATAGATAGTGTGGTTTTCTTTTTATTTTTACCATTTGGGTTTGTTGAACTTCTTGTATGTGTTGATTTATATTTTTTATTAAATTTATGTGAAAAATAGTATATTTGAAGTAAATTATTTTTTCAAAAATTTTTCTGCCCTCATTATTCTCTTCTACTTTTGGGAGTTCAATTATATGTATATTGGCTTGATGTTTTTCCACATGTCACTGAGACTCTGTTCATTTCTTTTTCAACCTTTTTTGTTTCAATTATGATGCTTCCTATTTCCCCTGAAAGTGATCTTGAAGGGCCACTTTGTTCTGCAGTGTTTATTTGTAAGCTAATCCAGTGAATTTTTTCTTTCAGTTATATTTTTCAGTTCTAGAATTTCCAGTGTTTTTTAATTTTATAGTTTCCATTTATTTACTGAGATTCTTATGTGTTCACTCATTAAGTCCATCTTTTCAAAAAGTTTTAAAATATATATTAGCTGTTTTGAATTCTTTGTCTTCTAATTTTAACATCTCTATCATCTTTGGATCTGTTTCCATTGATTTTTCTACCCCCCATCCCCTGCCCTTTTTTTTTTACCTTTTTTATGAAATGGAGTTTCGCTCTTGTTGCCCAGGCTGGAGCGCAGTGGCGTGATCTCAGCTCACTGCAACCTCTGTCTACTGGGTTTGAGCAATTCTCCTGCCTTAGCCTCCCCAGTAGCTGGCATTACAGGCACCTGCCACCATGCCTGGCTAATTTTTGTATTTTTAGTAGAGATGGAGTTTCACCATGTTGGCTAGGCTGTTCTCAAACTCCTGAGCTCAGGTGTTTTGCCCACCTTGGCCTCCCAAAGTGCTGGGATTGCAGGCGTGAGCCACTGTGCCCAGCCTTCCCCTTGTCATGGGTTACATTTTCCTGCTTCTTTATACATCTGTTTTTGTTGGATTATGTACCAGACACTGTTGAGAGACTGGATTTCATTGTCTTTCGCCCTCTCTCTCTCTCTCTCTTTTTTTTTTTTTTTTTTTTTTGAGGCAGGTCTCCCTCTATCACCCAGGCTAGAGTGCAGTGGCATGATACAGTTCACTGCAACCTCTGCCTCCCTGGCTCAAGCGATGCTCCAACCTCAGCCTCAAAGAGGTTGGGACTACAGGCACATGCCATCATGCCTGGCTAATTTTTGTACTTTTGTAGAGACAGGGTTTTGCCATGTTGTCCAGGCTGGTTTGGAAATCCTGGGCTCAAGAAATCTGCCCACCTCAGCCTCCCAAAGTATTGGGATTACTGGCACACACCACCGTGCCTGGCCCCATTGTCTTTCTCTAAAGAGTTTTCTTTTGTTTTGTTTTGACAGGCAGTGAATTCATGGTTGTGTTGGTGTGATATTTGTTGAGCTTTGTGAATAAGATTTGCTAGGGTGACTCTAGATGAGCTCTTACTATGGACGAGAGTCCCAGTTGAATTGATGGGAGCGCTTAGCAAGATCTCTAAACTCTCTTCAAAATGCCTATGTCTTGTAGCACTCCGTGATTTCTGAAATCTTCATTTATATTATATTGCCTGAACATGTGCAGCATAGTATGTGCTCTGAGCATATTCAACTTGGTATTCTATCAAAAAACTAAAGCGATCCCTACACTAATTTCTGGAATTCCTTCTCGATGTGGCTTCCTCCTATATGACACCCTGTCCTACAAATCAACCTATCTCATTAACGCTGAATTCCTATCTGTACCTCTTCAGCTCATCAAGACCTCAGAGTTCTACTTGGGCACCACCTACTTACTTTGTGGTCTAGAAAGTAACTTTGAGCAGAAAGGTGGGGTGGCTGTGGCTATCACCTCATGTATTTTTCTTCTCTGAGGGAAGACAGCCCTGTGGTGGTTCTGCTCAGATGGATGACAGTCTTATGCTTCTTGGGGATAACAGTCTTCTGCTGGTAGTAATGGTAGCATTACTTTAATGGCAAAACCCACCATTGCTTTTGCACCAACATAATACATATTTTGCTGGTTTGAGAGTTGTTTACAGCAGAAAGACTAGTCTGGTACCAAGTAATTCATCATGATTGAAAGCAAAAGTCTCACTTATTTTTTCATTGAATGTAATCTATTATTTAAAGCGGAGTTAACTAATTCCATCTACTGTTTTCCTTTACGCTCCTTAAAATAAGTCAAAAGCCTATGTGAGCATCCAAAATATCAAGGGCTAAGATCATGAAATATATGTAATTAATACTACTTCACTAATACATTCTACTATGAAGGTATAAGTTGTTATTGAAGCTTGAATTATGAATTTGGCATGATAATTTCTAAAACTCTTTAAAGGAAGAATTTAGAAAAGGCAAGCTAACAGCTCTCTATAGGTTTAATATTGAAAGGTGTTTTTTTTTTTTTTTTTTTTTCCCATTTGGAAGCATTGATTTCCTCCCTTCATGGGTTTTTATGTGATGCACTGATTGACATGGCTGCCTTAAGACGGCAAGTCCATTGCATTTCATTTTTTATCATCTCCAAACATCTTGATTCAGGCCTCAGAGTCACTGACTGATTGCAGTGCTGTCTTGAGCATTCTAATGGGTTGTTTTGTTCTAAAACTTAACCACTGTGTATAAAGTGAAGGAGAAGAGTTTATTATTTTGTAGATCCTGTTTTAAATGGCTAAACATGGATATGTGGACAGTATGTAGGAGTTATATTTTAATAAATTATTAAAGTATTTCCTAAAATCATTGACTTTGTCATACTTGGTTAGGTTTGCTGTTTTTTTTTTTTTTTTTTCTGTACTTCTTAAGAGTAATAAAGCTATATTTGTTTAGATAATAGTTCTCAATCCTTTCTCCCTAGTTAGTCTAATTGAATTAATGACATTTTCCTGTATTTTAATTTTGGGATACAAAATGGGCATTTTTCTCTTTCTCAGTTTTTAATGCTGTTTAGATCTGTTCAATAGTTTAGCAAAGAAATCGTATTATTCATTTAACTTTAAAAATGCTCTTAGATGCTTTTTAGACTATTGATGCAATATGTTTATTTGCTATGAGAATGTAATGTTTTCTAATAACATGCATGGGTAACTCACAAATATGAGTAGCTCAGGCCTTCATTTGTCATACAGTGCCTTTAACTCCCTGTTCCAGGGGCACTCTCTTTGGAATAACTTGTATGGAAAACTGTGGAGTGGGTGAACTAAAGAATTCCTCTAATTCTCCACACTTAGAAGTATATGATTCATCAGACTCACTTATCCTATGGAGATCTCATGATGACCCGAGATCACAGGTAAGTTGAGGTTTCTCTGAATCCTCTTGTATTCATACATTTCCCCCTCCTTCAACTGTGAAGACTTGTTAGGACACTTGCTTCAGACAAGATTATCTAGTCTTTTAAAAAAATGTCCAAACTGGAATTGGTAACAATCTTTAACTTCCTGCATGCAAAGAAAGAGAGGAGATACTTTAACAATAAAACAATAATAACTAAATTTAGTAAGAGTCAGAATTTACAAAGGACTTTCTTTTTTTCTTTTTTTGAGACGGAGTCTTGCTGTGTCTCCCAGGCTGGAGTGCAGTGGCACGATCACAAAGGACTTTCTAATGAAAAGCTCACAACAACCCTGGGAGCCAAGCAACATTGTTATCATCGTTATTATCATCACCATTATACAGAGGAAGGCATGGAGCTTTGCAACCGTATTATACAAGGATGTTACAGAATGGAAAAATGAGAATAGCTTGAGAAGAGAGTAGAAAGATTCTGGAATTCTGAAAATCAAATTTTGTTTTAGTTGAACCATAGAACTAGAAGGGATCTGTGCGGTCTGGCTCCTGAGTCATGCACTGAGACATGGACCGGGGAAGCCAGACACTTACCAATCATTGCGAGGCTGTCTGGTGTCAGAGCTGGGGCAGGGTCACCTGGGTAGCAGGGCACCTCCTATGGCAGAGCTGACTCTCTATCTTCTCAAAAAACTGCATCCTCTGAACTGTTTCTCAGGACTTCTATCCAGACTGGATATGGTAAAATGGTCTGGCTTGTTGCGGGCACTGTCAGGGCAGGTAGCTAGCTACCCAGGTGTGGCATGTCCTGCTCTAAAGTCACTTTGCTTTAAGTCATTGTCTCTCTCAAGACACTCATTGAAATTCAACCTTATGACGTGTGGTGGAAAGGCATGTAGGCAGTAGGCTGTCTGGTCACAGTAGCACAAATTAGTTCAATTGGCTTGTTGTCACCTTGCAGACTGACTTCCAAAGTGACAGCTGACTGGGTTGGAACATTTAGATTGGGAAATAAAGAGAATGAAAGGCTATAGTAAACAGGGCTGGTAAAGGTGGACCTAAGTGGGGAACCATGATGGGCAGTCCTGGACACTGGGCAACTGGACGTGCCATGTTGGAAGGACACCAGGCTTCACTTATATATGCACAAGGCCACTTCTATCCAGATCTTTCAATGGGACTTCAGGGATTGTTTGTTCATTCATTCATCTAGTCATCAAACCATCTGGAATTACTTTTTTTTTCAAGAAATTTTACTGAACCTGTTATAGGTAGAGGTGACTAATTAACCAACCCATAATGCATTATTGAGAACCAAATATAGACAAGGTGCATTGCTAGACACCAAAAGAACACAGAGACGAAAGTGACATTGTCTTTGCCCTCAAGTGGCCCATAGTCTAGTTCACAAATAAGTAAAATGAAATAAAAAGGAGGTAGAGTAGATGCTCATGGAAACATACAGAAAAACAGTGTTAAAAATCCAGAGAAGCTTTGCGCAGCTGGGAGGGAAATTAAAGAAAGATTCGTAGAGGAGAAGCCATTGAAAACCTGTCTTAAAGTTTGAGAAGAACATCACTCCCAAATTTTAATCTTTAGGCCACACCTCTCCCCTGATGCCAGACTCAGATGTCCAACATCCTCATGCAGATATTGAATAGATATTTCATATCTGCGTGTCTATAATTAGACTTTTGATTTTACCACCCCGAACTGGCTTGTTCCCCAGTCTTACTCATTTCAGTTAAGGGAATGCCTTTCTTCCACTTGGTCAGGGCTTTCCTCTTCTCCTAAATCACCCCTTTCATTTTTGGCCAGAGCCACACTTTGGGCATTCAGCAGGTTATTGCTGTGAGGCTTAGATTTTCGATGTGTTAGTGAAACTGATAAATAGCTAATAGGGACTCAACAGTATTTAAATAAAAGATCTGATGGAAGATGATGTTTTACACTTGTAAGATAATATACCTAGAGTCTCTTATTTGTGCCCAAGAGTGCAGACATCCCTGTATTGTATAGGGATTCATACACTCATAAGATTTGTGTCACACTTTACCATTTTACCAAGTGTGCTCTCAGCGTATACTTCCATTTCATTTGACAACAAGAATGTTGCCACAGGTGTCATTATTTTTCTCATTCCCTGCATGAGGAAGCATAAGGAGAATGAGTGGATTACCTGTGACTTAACAACTGGTATAAGGAAGAGCCCATACTCACAGCCTGGCCCCAAAGCCTATTGAGCAGCTGGGAGCCTTCAGGGCAATCAGTGATTCAGTTTGATTGTTAAGGAGGGAACAGCAGTGGATTGTGCTGGAAAGGAAGTTTGAGACTCCATTGTGGTGGGCCTGGAATGCCACTCAAAAGTTAGATTTTTTTGTTTTCTTTTGTTTTGTTTTGAGACAGAGTCTCACTCTGTCACCCAGGCTGGAGTGCAGTGCTGTGATCTTGGATCATTGCAATCTCCACCTCCTGGGTTCAAATGATTCTCCTGCCTCAGCCTCCCCAAGTAGCTGGAACTACAAGTATGTGCCACCACACCTGGCTAAGTTTTGTATTTTTAGTACAGACAGGGTTTCACCATATTAGCCAGGCTGGTCTCAAAAGTTAGATCTTGATCTTCTCAAACTGGGGTCTTCCAACTAAGACCTACTCCTTTCAGGGGGTGTGGTAGGCAGTCCACTAGGGCACAGTGAAATATGAAGATTTCTGTTAAGATTTGTAAACCTCCTCCTTTCTAAATATATTTTTGTTAATATTTTATAATATGTTAATATATTTGCAGAGTGAGACATGGATATATATACATAGACATATATTCACACACACACACACACATATATATATCTCAAAATGGTTTGTATTGATAAGAGTGCAATGATGCTTTTTGAGCAAGGCAGTATCATGAGGACAGCAAATGTTTAGGGAAATTAATTGTGTGTACCATAGCTGGGGACATGAGAGAGCCCTTATTCCCAAGGGATTGTGAACATACCAGCCAGTCTGTTTTGGATGAGGGAGCTGAAGTTAGATAATATGAGTGAAAATACCCTAAAAATGTAAAATAAACAAGAAAGCATACTAAAAAAACTGCAAACAGAATTCATATTTAAAACTTTTCAACAGCTGATGCTAGGTACTTGGAAATCAAGGACTCCATTAAAGGCTGAGAGGGGAAGCCTAAAAAGTAAGATGAGGAATTTGGAACGGATACTGAGGAAACCCTTTTCAGATCTGGCTGAGCAGATTTTGAATTGTTTATGTATTTGGCATTCCTACTGTCTATTCTAGAATCATTAAAGCCCTAAATGTGGAAAAATGAAAACACTTTAGAAAGCAGAGCTGTGCTTTGAAACACTAGAGTGAGTTTTTAAGGCATCTTTACCTTTTTGTACAGGATAGCATTTATCATTCTGTGGTCCAGTGCTGATAAAACATTCGCAGAAAGGCGCGGGGGGAAGGAAATGGCCGTGTGAAGAAACTGACTACCCAAGCATTAATAAGTAGGAAGTTCCATTTGTTCTCAACCTCCTCAAGCTTCAACATTTTTTGTGCCCAGAAGTGAAGACGACGTTTTCTTATTTTTTCAAACTGAGCTGAACCTGTGTTTCAGGAACTCTGGCTTTTTACGCTTTTATTTTACAAGGAACAAAGTGGCAAACTTTCTAATTTAGTTAAAATTCCTGTAACTTAAGAACCAGTTTAAAAGGATCTTGGTGCAGAACAGTCTGTTTGCCAGAGTGAGGACTCCACTGGCGTGACAACTATTTTTAGGGAGAACGCTGGCTGGCAGCATTCTAATGAAAGGGACAACAGAAGTACCCTAAATGCCTTCCCTCTTTGTCCAACCTAGACTGGCGAGAGGGCTAGTTTTACAATCACATTTTCCCTAGTTCAAAGATTTCATGTATCTGTGCATATTTCATGTGGTTAAAAAGCTGCTAAGTTCCATGGAGGGGTAAAAATAACCATTTGAAAATCCATGGCGTAATACTCATTGTTGGTTGGTCAGGATTGATCAGTTCTTGGCTCAGGGAAAGTTGGATTGAGAGACATCAAATGTTAACTAGGAGTTTAATTAAAGAAAGCATTGAGTAAACCTGTGTCACTATAAATAAGTGAAATTCAAACTTTTCCTGGGGGAAATAATGCATTTATTGTTACGAATGTCTTTGTGGAAGGCAAGAGTTTTTTGTTGTTGTTGTTAGAACAAAGGATTCTACTTAACAGAAATGTAAACAGGACATTCCTCATTGCTGCCTCTGGCTTTGGGTTTCTTGTGGGTTGGATTCTTGTAAGAATTCTGGCGGGAGTGGGAAAGGGCAGAAGGAGCCCTGAGCTGGGTGGAGGTCAGGAGACTTGGGTCTGGCTAATCGCTGTCAAGAACTGATTCTTCAAGTGTGACCTTGAGCAAAACCTTCTGCTCTTGGGCCTGGATTTCTTCTCCTGTCACATGGCGTGGTGCTTCCCGAGGCTCCCTCTAGCTCTAAGTGTGTAACTCTGTATCTGTAATTTTCTAGGTTTCTTCTCTTTTCACTAGACAACATGAGAGTAGCTTTTCTTTCATCTGGCAACAGAGCCCTGCTCTGGCCTGGTCCTGTGCTCTACTTATGAAACGTTGGCTTCCACTTTCGACTGCATCTTGATTTCATTTGTTTAAACACAAAATGAGTCAGTTAGTAGTAGTAGAAGTGTTTAAAAAAGATAACCATGTTATAACTGAGGATGATGTATGGACCTATGAAATGCAGTGTGGTGACTGGTAGAGCAGGCACTGGAGGAAGCACCAGAGAAAGGGCCACTTCTTCTGCCTGGGGTGGGCATGGTTGAATGTCTTTGAAAAGGCTTGCAGGTCAGCTGAGAGGCAGTACGGCATTAGAACCCAGCCTGCCTGAGTTCTGTTCTTGGTTCTGTCACTTACTGGCTATGTGATTTAGGGCAAGTTTCTTCACTTCTTTGTAACTCAGTTTTCTCACCTGTAAAATAGGGATAAGATTAGTAAGTGCTTCATAGGATTGTTGTAAGGATTAAGTGAATGAATGTGTGTAATATATATAGAACAGAGCCAGGCACTTAGTAAGTATTCCTTGAATGTAAGATTTTTTTTTTTTTTGAGGCAGAGTCTCACTCTGATGCCCAGGCTGGAGTGCAGCAGTGTAGTCTCAGCTCACTGCAGCCTCTGCCTCCTGGGTTCAAGCAATTCTCCTGCCTCAGCCTCTTGAGTAGCTGGAACTACAGGCACCTGCCACCACACCCAGCTAATTTTTCTATTTTTGGTGGAGACAGGGTTTCCTCATGTTGGCCAGGCTGGTCTCAAACTCCTGGGCCCAAATAATCCACCTGCCTCAGCCTCCCAAAGTACTGGGATTACAGGCATGAACCACTGTGCCAGCCTGAATGTTAGGTGTGATGTGATTGTGTGATTAATGCCTGGCTCCTCCACCAGCATGTGAGCCCAAAGGAAACAGGGAACATCGTAGTTCCTAGTGCTTATCAAACTCTGCCGTATGGTAAGTACTCAATAAATAATTGCCAAATCAATGAATTTGCTATTTGGGATCTCCTATTGAACATTAGCCAGTATTCCCCTTTTTTCATGACAGTACACCCCATTCACTGATCTCACAGGGCTGCCTGGTTCCTACTCATTGATGAAATGAGCACAATAAAACCTATCGAAATTAATGCTGATACAGTTAGCAAATGTCTCATACAACTACATTCTTAGGTCCTTGCAAACCACGGGTGTCTTTGTCTTATCAGCCTGTAGGCTCTGGCCTGCTAATAAGGACAAAAGGAGAAGCTAGAAATAAATGAATAAGAAGACCCGCTGTTCCCACAGCTCAACTTTCTCAAGGCTCTGCTGATGGGAAGGCAGATGATGTCCTTGAGCGACTCCACAACCTAGATAAGGCTGTCTAAGACAAAGGGATTGTCCCTGCTTTGACAAATGGGACTGACCTTCCAGTCCTGGTAAAACATTCGGGTTTCAACAAAGTCTGTATCAGGTGGGGGATGATATATGGCTGGAAGTATGTAAATCCACAGGCAGGTGTTAACTGGCTGCCTGGTTATGCAATTAACCCACAGTTGTCAGGCACATCCAATAAAGAAGGGAAGTTGTATTTGCCATCTCATCTGGCTTTTTAGTGAAGTGGCTGTATTAAGAAACACTTCTGAAAAAGAAAGATTCATTAGTCGCAGATTCTAAGAGTCTCAGTCTGAATTAAGGCTCTGTAATTTAGCCTCAAACAACACTTGTCTAAACATAAGATGAGTCGATTAGTAGAACTGGAGGGATATCAAGCTTTCTTTGTATGTTTTCATTGGTGCTACCCCCGGCAGTCAAGGAAGATAACTGCAGAAACATCTTTACTCTATCAGGCCAGAAGTGAAGTGGCAACCGAGGAATGAGGATTTCACATTTAATTTGAGTCAAGGTAGGAAAAGGCATCTTAGATTATTTGGTTCTCTGTTCCCACTTTTAGATAGCAGCGTGCCTTCCCATCCATTCTCTCTTTGTCTGATCCAACAAGTCAGTTTGGCTGTCCTTCTCTGAAGGGAATCAAAATTCCTGTACTTTTCCAAACTTGCTGTTCAACGTCACTGTATCTTCAGATACTTGAAGTTTTGAACTACTAATTGAAATTTTCATTCAACTTGTTAAAGTGAGGACCTGGGAGGGCATGATAATTATCTTCAGATAGTTGAAGGTCTGTCATGGGAAAGATAAAAACATTGTTCTGTAAGAGTGTAGAACAAGGGATAGATGCTGCAGAGGGAGTTTTTAATTCATTATAAAGATGGATTGTTTATCGATCAAGGATGAGGAAAAAATGAAATGGGTTATCCTAGGAGATAGTTGGTTTCCCATGGCAGGGCAATCCCTGGATTTGCTAAGAATTACAGATTCAGTAGCTATGAGTGATGCTCTCCAATCCAGTATCTGCCTCTCCTCTCATTCCAGTCACTGGGAGGAATGATATTTGTGGCTCCCTTATGGCCTAGCAAGGCCATGTGACCCAGAAGTTCTGGCTCTTAGGTCTAGCCCATATTTTTTTCCTGCTTTTGATTGTTTCATGTGAGTGAGATAATGATACCTGAGGAGAGAAAGAAAGACATATAGTCTATTTCACACAGAGTGACATGCTTGCAGAATGCATTATCCTTGCAGATAGCACAGATTGAGTTGTATAAAGTGGAGTTTCCACTTTCTAAGTCCATGTCTAGCCAATTCCACTTGTATGTAGAAACAAATACAGGCTCCTCAAACTTGTGTTCAAAACCTGTTCCTCTTCTTAACATCTCTGTCTCAGCTGAAGGAACCATAGATCTCCCTGTTGCCAGATCAGAGAAGCCTGGGTCTGCACGTTCACTCATAGCTCTTCCTCATCGAGACTCCAATATTTCCTATCTGCCAACTCCTCTCCTCCTGCATTGCCTCTACCTTAGCTCAAGCCTTCAGCGCCTCTACAAATGACTACTTACCTAACTAGTGGGCCTGCATCCTAGCTCCCCCACAATTTAGGTCCATATCATGGCCAGAGGACCTTTCTAAAACAAATTGATCATATCAGCCTCCTGTTTAAAATGTCTTCTTAATGTTCCCTGGATAAAGTTCCAAACTCTTGGTCAAGTTTACCGGACTTTTCATGGCTTAGCCCTGGCTACATCTTCAGTCTTGGTTTTGGCCACTCCCACCTGACCTCTTTGCTGCATTCTTCTTTTTTCTTTTGAGACGGAGTCTTGCTGTGTTGCCCAGGTTCGAGTGCAGTGGCATGATCTTGGTTCACTGCCACCTCTGCCTCCCAGGTTCAAGCGATTCTCCTGCCTCAGCCTCCCGAATAGCTGTAATCACAGGTGCCTGCCACAGTGCCCGGCTAATTTTTGTATTTTTAGTAGAGACAGGGTTTCACCATGTCAGCCAGGCTGGTCTCGAACTCCTGACCTCAGGTGATCCACCTGCCTCAGCCTCCCAAAGTGCTGGGATTACAGGCATGAGCCACCGCGCACGGTCTTTGCTGCATTCTTAACTGCATCACCCATAGGCCACAGAGTGCTGCATGCTGTCTTCCTTCCCTGCCCTGTGCACATGCCAGCCTCCTTTCTTGGAACAATCCTCCCTTTTTTCCTCTCTCCCTTGCCTAGCTAATTCCTCATCCTCCTTTATATTTAAGTTACTGTCTTCTCATGGGACCCGTCCCTCACTTCCCCAGTGTTGGCTGGGCTGATCCTTTGTGTAAGCACCACATTCTATTTCTACCACTCCCTTAGCATTTTTCACCACTGAGTATTAATTTCCTATTAGTCTTCTAGCAGACTGTAGCCCCTTGAGGGTGCCATCCTTGGAAAAGCGCCTGGCATGTTTTAGACCCTCCGTGAAGCATTGTGTGTGCCGTCATTATACAGCATGCCTCTTTGCTAGGCAGAAGTAGTCCATGCATGTAGGTTTTCAGAACACTGCTGTGGGGATGAGCCAGAGATTGATGGCAGGAGACAGGGATGATAGTAATAGAGACAACTTGGGCTAGACAAGGCTCTGGGCCTGGAAGTGTAAACCAAGCAAACAGCCTGTGCGTTGAGGAGCCAGGAGTCAGAACAAGAGCAGGAATAGAAGCTCAAGCAGCATGATCTGGGCCCGGGAAGTCATCCAGCTGGAAGGATTCTGGGCAAAGGCCCTAGGAAGACAGAACACCCAGCTTGAGGTGACAAAGGCCTCAAACAAGGGCTGTCTCTGAGCATAGAGCCACAGGAAGCTTGCTTTCTTTAAGTCAGAGGGAACTTAGCTGACCTGAGAGAGATGCAAGGTGGAGCAAAAAACAGAAACCTGTGTTCAATTAGAGAAAGCTGGTTTTGTGACCACACATGCAGCTGGGAATCTCCTGCCTGTATAGAATGTGTACTCCAGGACTCTTTACTTTGCTGTAGATGAGACCTTGTGTTCTAAGCAGGCAGACAATGGGAGGCAGAGCTTGGCTCACAATGCAGGAGGAGCAGAACTGTGGTCCCGGTCTTGGCCGTGCTCTGAGAGGAGCTGCACTAATAATCAGCAAACACAGGACGCTCCGGTGCAAGGCTGTCCTTTCTTCTCTCACAGATGAACAAAGATGGCTCAAGTTGAAGATGGATCCGTGAAGATCCACAGATCTGAGAGAAGAGTTATTGAAGCAGGAGAATCGAAACTGGGCTTTGCTGGAGAAGAAATTTGTTAAGTCGTAAGTGTAAACCAAAAAACCAGAAAGGATACTTTGTCCTGGGGAAGGGCCTCTAAAATCTCACCTGGGAACTTCATGTGAACATCTAGCTGTCCTTAGAACTTACTGAGAATCCCTGTGTGATACTGCAGGCTTATTTGCTGGTCTTTTCTAAGGATTAAGAGGGTCTGAAGAATCCATGTCTTTCTGCTGAATTCAGGCAGCTGACACCCAAATGATAAGTTAGAGTCTTCTAAGAATTATGAGGACAACAGAGAAACCCATCTCTTGGGTCCCCATTGCCTAAGTGGGGCAATGGTGGCCTTCATAATCAGGTTTCAGGTCTCTTCTATGACCAGGCCTTTCTCCTCTCCCTTCCAAATGCTGATCACACAAGGCCTCAAACAAGGGCTGTCTCTGAGCATAGAGCCACAGGAAGCTTGCTTTCTTTAAGTCAGAGGGAACTTAGCTGACCTGAGAGAGATGCAAGGTGGAGCAAAAACAGAAACCTGTGTTCAGTTAGAGAAAGCTGGCTTTGTGACCAAACATGCAGCCGGGAATCTCCTGCCTGCAAAGAATGTGTACTCCAGGACTCCTTACTTTGCAGTAGATGAGACCTTGTGTTCTAAGCAGGCAGACAGTGGGAGGCAGAGCCTGGCTTAAGACACAGGAGGAGCATTAACCACGTGGGTCAATTACTTTATCTTTACTTTTATTTTATGGAATAAAACCTCCCCTGACTGACTCTACCCCATCCCCAGCCCCTTGTTGGTGCTCTCTGGGTATTCTTTCTTACCACTGTTATTTCTTTTCCATAATGGTAAGTCATTCATCATAGCATCACGAAGATTAAGCAGATTATTATGGTGAGTGTGCCCAGATAGCACGTTCTGGAAATGTGTGTTCCATGTACAGGCAAGGAAGTCAGACTTTCGAACACAACCAAATTTAGAGTTAAACTTCATCCTCTTGAGTCTTTCTGTCCCCAGGAGAATTTTTTTTGTTTTTTTTTGAGATGGAGTCTCGCTCTGTCGCCCAGGCTGGAGTGCAGTGGCGCAGTCTCTCCTCACTGCAAGCTCTGCCTCCCGGGTTCATGCCATTCTCCTGCCTCAGCCTCCTGAGTAGCTGGGACTACAGGTGCCCGCCACCACGCCCGGCTAATTTTTTTTTTGTATTTTAGTAGAGACAGGGTTTCACCATGTTAGCCAGGATGGTCTCGATCTCCTGACCTCGTGATCCACCCGACTCGGCCTCCCAAAGTGCTGGGATTACAGGTGTGAGCCACCGTGCCCGGCCCCCAGGAGAATTTCTTTACAAATATGTATCTGATTGTTGTTTTCCCTTGTTTCTGTGTTTAAGAAGGCCCAGTATTTTGTTTTTCATGTAACACATAGAGCTCGTGTTACTTTCTATTGTCCTCAAGAAGTGCATAAAATCTGTCATATTCCATTAAGATTTTATAACAAGTGAGGAGATTTTATTAAAAGTAAGGGAAATATTTACTGAGCAGTCATGAACAATGACATGATACAGACTGAGAAGAGCCCAAGAGTGTCTACACAGTCAACTTCAATTTGCCAGGCATTCATTGTGTACCTATTGTGCCCAACATTGCATTTACAGAAGAGTAATATTGTCTGGAGAAACAAGCAATATTCAAAAGATGTTAAAAGAGACCAAATTTGCACAACAAAAATCATCACCTAAAATATCACTCGGATTAAAGGAGATCCAAGCAGGAATATCAGGGTGAAGGCCAAGGAGCAAGCCCAGGATGAGAGGGGAAAGGGATTGTTGAGCTAGATACAGTTTCTTCCATCAGTGGGCTGTGAAGATTCTAACCTTTCAATACTAGCACTAATGAAGGGACATGGCCCCAATAATAGGAAATACTGCATACACTATACTGTTCTAAGGGAAACTTACATGTTTTGTTTTCTATAATTCCTACAACACCACAATGGAGTAAGAACTGTTATTGTACCCATTTCATAGATGAAGGAAATTGAGGCAAAGAGAAGTTGAGTGACTCGCCCAGCTGGAAAGTGGCTGAAGTGGGATTTGAACCTGGGCAGTCTGGTTTCGCAGCCTGGTATGCTCTGTTGTCTCCCAAGACAGAGGATGACAGCAAAACCATGTACTCATTATTGACTTTGTAGTTCATTTTCTGTTTTCCCACCTCAAGCAGTTCTTTCTTCTCACTTATAAATAAATAGATCTAGGGACACTTGTTGAAGGCTCTGTGCTCATTTGCATTGTTTGAGCATGTGCTTGTCTGGAGTTTTGAGAGAGACCCTTAGAGGGTGGTTGGTGGAGATGGCAAGTTGGCCTGGGAATGAGCCAAGCATGATGGAACTAACTGTCTGAAGTCAGTGGAATCCATGAGCCAGAACATAAATCAGGGCCCAGTGAGACCTTGACACAGCCCCTCTCCTTGGGGGTTCCTCCCTGACCCAGGCCTGTGCAGCTGGTGACTTTGGGGGCTGTGTGTTTAGTGATGTGTGCATGTGAAAAGGCTGGTGTTGCTTTACATTCTATTTGGAGGGATAGGGAAAGAAAGAGTTGGAAATGGAAAAGAGCATGGTTCTCTAGTCGGGGCAGATCAGCCAAAAGAGAGGCCAGACTCTTCTCTGCTCATACCCCAGCACTCTTCCTCACACAGTCTTCCCAAGCCTCTTTGGAGCCTCGGCCTTGTTGGGAGTGCCCTCATGCTGCATTTTGGCTCAAACTCCATGCATTTTCCAAGGTCCACCTTAAGGCTGTGCTCCTCTTTGATGTTTTCCTGGTCCTCCATTGCTCTCTACCTCTCTCTTCCCTGAAACTCTTAGCATGTGTTGGGAAACCCAGAGCGCCCTAAAGTACTTTTATCCCCTGTTGCACACAAGTCTTCTGCTCTGTACCAGTATGGAACATACTAGAAGATGGAGACTGTCTCCTGACTTTTACCTGCTCTCCCAGCACCCCACTATACTGCCCCACTGTCTACTGTCTACTGGTGGATTTTGGTTGTAACCCACACATTTCAGCAGAGGGTGTGTCATCTGTGGATTTGGAAAAAACAAAGACGGAAGAGAAGCTTGAGAGAAAAAAAGGTGGTTTGCTTTAAAAGAAGAGAGATGCTTCTCTAATAAAAGATAAAGTGGCCAAATGGGGGTAGGCTTGTGCCCCTGAGATAAGAGGAAAGGTCATTTATTTAAACAGTAAATGGCTAGAAATGCAGGTCGGATTTATAGGGCTTCTACAAATCCATAAAAAATGCTTGCACACAGATGCATGCATAATAATCCTGAATTGGCTATGAAATTTATCTTCATGAGTAAAGAGAGGAGGGATTGTTGATGCTGTTATGATTTTTACTCCGTCTTTCCAAGGAAGACAGGATTAATACCAGGAGAGATAAATCATGATGTGATTTTTGTATATATGCACAAAACAAACACAATGAATATTTGATTTTCTCCAACTTCTGCAGGGCTAAATCAGTTTGAAGAGATAATGGTAGAGGATTAAGTTATTGAAACGTGTGTAACTATAAAGTTTTGAATACAGTTAACTCACAAGTTATTACAATTTCAGTATAACATCTGTTATCATTGAACTAACAGATGTGTTGTGTATTGTGAAACTAAGGGAGAATGGGTATGCACACAGTTTCAAAAGAAACCAGGCTCATATTAAATTATTTGTGTAATACAACACTGTAGAAATTATTGCAAAGGGTAGACTAACTAAAGGGGTTTCCCCAAGATGAAGCTACAACACAAATATTGCTAGTAATGCAAAGTCACCTTAACACCTTAACAAAGAAATGTTCTATGAATTCTTACACTTTGTCAAATTAGAGAGAAAGGAAGTTAACGTACTTAAGAATGTAGAAAAATGTAAAGACGTAAAACAGAACATAGCAATCCATAAAAGTGGGCTCGGAATAAAGAATGATGGTTTCTTAACTCTGCCATCTACACTCAGTAGTCTTTGCTTTTATTCCCTTACTATGGCAGCTTAACTATAAACTCTTTATGAATGGTGAGTTATGTCCACCATTCTTTCACTGGTCATAGTTTCTGAACCCAGAGTTGGTGCATGTGCTTTTACAAGAACACAGGGATGCACAGAAATCAGGGGAGAGGCTTTTTGACATTGAGGCTTTCTCATAAAATACAGGAATGTATCAGTCACTTTTCCTGTGTTGCTCCACAAAGTGCTGGCCTCAAAGCAGAGGCTCAGAAACTTTTTCTTTTTACTGGTGCATCTGAAATCTCTGTTAACTAGCTGGACTATTTCCCAGCTCTTTGCCAAGTGCCACCCTTGAGGCATCCTTATGAGTTTTCTGATTACATTATTATGATTACATTATTGGTGACATTCAGCTATTATTTTGTATAGAGTTGTAAAATCTGTTGCTACATTTTTATTTTCTTTCTCCACCTGCTCACAACTGTGCTTCTTTTTTTGGAAAGGTTTGGGGGAAATGAATCCCATTATATTGTTATTTATCAAGGATTATGGTCAGGAATGAATATACCAGAAATGTGAGGTTGGAGTTGGGGGGAGATCTAATTAAGCTTGACTTTGTCTGGTTTTCAATTGTACTACCATTGACAGTTTGCTCCTAGGAGAAAGAGGTCCCAGTTGGTCTCCACCACAGAAAGGTTTTTAATAAAATATTCAAGATAGCTGAGGACCTTTAGAATGGGTAATTTTATTCAACATACACTATGATCTTCCTGCTGGTTGTGGGCTCTGGACCAATACCCAGGAGCTCCTCTTGGAGTGCATGACTATTATGCATTATGTTAGAGTATTCTGTGAAAAGTCAATTTACTCGGAGTCAGATACACTATATTTTGACTTTGAGACTAAAATTGTCTCTGGGGCTTAGTTTGCTGCCATGATTAAATTCTTACTGTTCTGCAAATCCTAGATTTATTCTTAACTGTTTCAATGCTGCATTTTAAAAAGACTAATGAATGGTTAAAAGAGAAAGAAAAAAATTGAGGATTCAGGAAGAATTCTCTGATAAACTGCAAACTTTCATTAAATAATGCCTGTAGTGAGTTTACCTGCCGTTGGCTTTGCCTCCGGTTTTGAGAGCCTGCCTAACCAGGCCTAGGACTTAATGAGGTGGCTCCCTTCAGTGTCTTAGACACTTAGCTCTCAAAAATCTCTATCTACAAACCAATTTTTCCCATCCATTACAAAACGAGCAAGAGAAATTGAATGCGTGGATTGAAATCCCTGTTAATCAATTGGACTATTCCCCTTCGGTTGTACTGGAAGAGCAAGTTTTCATTATCTCCAATAATTAGCATCATCTTTTCTGAAATTAGCTGAATGAACTGAAACAATAATCTGTGGCAGATATGTCATGTGTCTTTCCATTATTAACTTTTTGAAACGAGGGAAGAGTGAGGAGGGGAAGAAATGAACTATGGGAATTTTTTCTTATCTTGGTGGCATTTAACATGAGCCTGTGGGGCGGTGGGTGTCTATTTTAGATGATCTAAAAGTATAACTTTGGAGACATAATCAAGAACTTGGGTCCTGTTTCTACAACTTACTTGGTGAGTGAACTTGGACAAGTTACTTATCTCTCTAAGTCCAAGCTTCTGCTTCTGTAAAGTGGAGATAATAATAATGCCTTTCTCATATGGCATTATTGCAAAGCTGAAGTTTATTATAAAAATAAGGTTATTGTAAAGATTCAGTGGGAGAGTGCACGTAAAACACTTAAGAAGTAACTGGTGTTTAGTAAATACCCAATGCATTGTAGCTACAATTATTGCAGCTTTGTTACTTTAGGCATTGTTATATTAAATGGGAATTCTTATTTATTCGTCAGATATTGATGGATTCATTTAACCACTATGCTCAAGACTGCTGACTAGGCACTGAGAAACATATGGAGATGGACCCACTGTCCTCGTAGGGGGATCAGATGTTGTCAGAAATGATTGTGGTGCAGGTGGGGGGTGGCAAGTGCTATAGGAGATGACCATGGCAGTGTCCAGTGCAGTGATGCTGATGGAACCAGGCCTCCATTAAGTGGTTGATGGCAGAGGAGGTGGTGCTCTTGTGGGACAGCTCTATGGAGTAATTTTGGGTGTGGCGACTAGCAGCAGAGCCACAGAGCCTAGCTTTCCTTTCAAGGGTGTTATAGCCTGAATGTATCTCTCCAAAATTAATATGTTGAAGCCCTAATCCCCAATATGATGGTATTTGGAGGTGGGGCCTTTGGAAGGTAAATAGGTTCAGATGAAGTCATGGGGGGATAGGGCTGCCACAATGGGGTTAGTCCCCTTATAAGCAGAGGAAGTGAGACCAGAGTGCTCACTCTCTAACCCTAACCCTCACTCCCATTGTGAGAACACAGTGAGAAGTCAGTTGTTTGCAAGCCAGGAAGTGGGCCCTCACCAGAAAACAAATTGGCTGGCACCTTGACTTTGGACTTCCTAGCCTCTAGAGCTGCAAGAAATAAATGTCTGTTGTTTAAGCCACTCTGTCTATACTATTTTGTTATAGCATTCGAACTGACTAAGACAGAAGGCTTCTGTGAGCTTGACATTATCCTTTTAACAAATTTCTTTCTGCTTCAATCAGCCAGAGTTCATTTGCTGCTTGCCACTAGGAAGCTGACTGTCATGCCCCTCAGGGGCAGGACCTTCACACTTGGGCTGTGGCACACCTTCCATCTCTGGTCCTCTCTGCCTACATCTTCTTTTCATCCTGCTCAAACAGGCTCATTTCTTCATGGTTCTTTCATTCAACTTCCACAGTTGGGGGATCTGATTGGCTTTGTTAATTACCACTGGGCAGAGCGTAGTATCAGGCCATCCCGAATGACTCTACTCCACCTGGAAATTGGACCACCTTTGGTCTAACTGGGAGAAAAGATGTGCTCAAGGCAGAGCTTGGAGCATCTTCCCCTAGCACAGGGGCAAGAAGAAGGCCCTGGAAAGGGATAGCGAACATGGTAGACACCGCGATTGACTTTTCTAATACAGTTTTCTCCAGATTATATAAAGTAAGGTACAAGTCAGCAAGATATAGCAGAGAAAATTCAGGGCTGAGATGGAATAACTGGGAAAGGCTTATCGGAGAGAGTAGCCAACTCCACCCCTTCCTCAGACGTCACCATGTTTCTAATGACTTTTCCTGACTGCATGCTTTTAGCTCTGTTCACATAGAATATTAGAAGAATCTTAAACATTCTTTTATTGCAAAATTCCCACGTTCTCTTTATGTTATTCTTGTCTCTTTCTCTCTCTTCTTTTCTGTGAATTTTTAAGGTCAGGGACTAACTTACTCAAACAGAACCTACTATAGAGCTGGATCTGTAAAAGTTCATATTAGGGTATTGATGGCTGTTGTAGTAAGCAAACTTCCAATCAAACGACTCAGATGTGACAGGTGGAACTTTATTTCCTACTTACATGAGACCCAGATAGGAGTTTCTGATTAA